>NW_027656277.1:0-116247 GCF_964235325.1 Thermobia domestica | reverse complement strand
CGACATTCTCGGCTGCCATCTAGCTCATGGTATGTGGAAAACCACACATTATAACGTACATATTGTCTCGCTATTGTTTTTTCATAGCTTTTTAAGCCAAACCTATTACACATCCCAATATTTATCTTCATCGTAATATTTGCAACAAGTTTGAAAGAGTCGACTAACTTCGTAAATACTTTGGGTTTAGTAGTGGCAAACTTAAATGCAAAAAATGAGAGGAAATTATAAGGAAAACATCAGTTCGTCAGCATGAATACAGACTATTGTCGAAACGTGTTTTGCTATGTCATCATATCACATCTTAACGCATTGCACTCTAGTATGGATACATTCAATTGCGTTTACATTCAACAAATCAAAAATCAAGAGAATAGGGAATAATTTGGAAAAGTTTCATCTTTTCTACAAGAAGAAAACTGAAGTTTATATTAAATTAATTTGTATTTTACATTTTTAGCTGGATCTTAGGGCTTAAGAGAAAGAATTAAAAAAAAAATCTAGAAATGTCAGTAAATTGTTCTGTAGTCAAAACAACATATCAGAAGTTAAAAGTGTTAACTGACTAAACAGTAGAGGTTGCGGCTCTGATCTTTATCTGTGTTGAGGCTAATTTAAGTTTGGTACTTAAATAAGTAATAGATCATGTATGGTATCTCTATTTTATTTACGAAAAACTAAAAACCAAAGATTACATACGTGACAATTTCGTCACAATTTCATATATATATATATATATATATATATATATATATATATTTACATCAGCTAATGCTTCTGGCAACAAATACTATTCGAAGCTTTCTTGCACCCACTGGAAAACGTGAAGTATATTAATATTTATTTGCATATATTGATATTGTAGACTGTTCCCATAATGCCCACCGACTTCGATTTTACAAAATTTGAGAAATAAATTTCACTTTTTATTTAGTGGTCAATTTGAAGGCATTTTGTTATACTACCATTAAGAAACCCATATACATCATATTACGAATCAATCATTATGAAACAATCTCATGTTAACACGCAGCAGTGGTACCAATCTTTGAAAGTTTCATTTACAACTTTTTTCTTTTTTAACTGATTTTGTGAGTAATGGTGCATTCAGTATAAAGGTACAACAAGATATTCTCTTTCTCTCTCTCTGTCCCTGTGTGTGTGTGTGTGTGTGTGTGTGTGTGTGTGTGTGTTTGTTTGTTTCTAGTTTCCGGCGTAAGCGTGTGGATACTACCAGGTATACTTTCGTGTGTACAAATGCTAGTGTGTGTGTGTGTGGCGCGGGTATATGAACTATTAATTGGGATCGCGTAGTGGACCTTATCAATATTAGTACGTACATACAAACGGCTGTTACTTCACACGATAACTTTGGACGAATGCGAATTTTTAAATTCTGCTTTTTGCAATAAATAAGTAGAGTGATTCCTCTCGAGGGAGTTCCCCTAAATGGTAGCCCCTACCATGTCCAATTAAATCACAAATTGCCGCAATCGTTTGTACATTGTTTGTACAGAAATGTACAGGCCAAATTTTCGTTTGTACACTATTAGGGGCGCCGCCAGAACGAAAACAAATTGGGGCTGTTTAACTGGTACCCCCCCACCAACATGTTCTATTCAATCACTAATTATCGCAATCGTTTGTACTTCGTTTGTACAGAAATGCGCAGGCAAAATTTTCGTTTGTACACAATTAGGGGCGCCGCCAGAACAGAAAAAAATGGGGGCTGTCTAAGTGGTAGCCCCCCCCCCCAACATGTCCAATTGAATCACAAATTGTCGCAATTGTTTGTACTTCATTTGTACAGAAATGTACAGGCGAAATGTATGTTCGCACGCAATTAGGGGCGCCACCAGAACGAAAAAAATTGGGGGCTGTCTAAGTGGTAGCCCCAGACCATGTCCCATTCAATCACAAATTGTCGCAATCGTTTGTACTTCGTTTCTACAGAAATGTGCACGCGAAATTTTCGTTTGTACATAATTAAGGGCGCCGCCAGAACAGAAAAAAATGGGGGCTGTCTAAGTGGTAGCTCCCCCACCATGTCCAATTCAATCACAAGTTTTCGCATTTGTTTGTGCATCGTTTGTACAGAAATGTGCAGACGAAATGTTTGTTTGAACAAACTTAGGGGCGCCGCCAGAACGAAAACAAAGTGGGGGCTGTCTAAGTGGTAGCTCCCCCCCCCCATCATGTCCAATTGAATCACAAATTGTCACAATCGTTTGTACTTCGTTTGTACAGAAATGTGCAGGCGAAATGTTTGTTTGTACACAATTAGGGGCGCCGCTAGAACGAAAACAAAGTGGGGACTGTCTAAGTGGTAGCCCCCAACCATGTCGAATTCAATCACAAATTATCGCAATCGTTTGTACTTCGTTTGTACAGAAACAGGCAGGCGAAATGTTTGTTTGTTCACAATTAGGGGCGCCGCCAGAACGAAAACAAAGTGGTGGCTGTCTAAGTGGTAGCCCCCGACCATGTCCAATTCAATCAGAAATAGTCGCATTCGTTTGTACATCGTTTGTACATAAATGTGCAGGCGAAATGTTTGTTTGTACACAATTAGGAACGCCGCCAGAACGAAAACAAAGTAGGGTGCTTTCTAAGTAATACCTCCGCACCATGTCCAATTGAATCACAAATTGTCGGAATCGTTTGTACTTCGTTTGTACAGAAACGAGCAGGCGAAATGTTTGTTTGTACACAATTAGGGGCGCCGCCAGAACGAAAACTAAGTGGGGCTGTCTAAGTGGTAGCCCCCGACCATGTCCAATTCAATCACAAATTGTCGCAATCGTTTGTACGTCGTTTTTACAGAAATGTTCAGGCAAAATTTTCGTTTGTACACAATTAGGGGCGCCGCCAGAACGAAAACAAACTGGGGGCTCTCTAAGTGGTAGCTTCCCACCAACATGTCCAATTGAATCACAAATTTTCGTAATCGTTTGTACATCGTTTGTACAGAAATATGCATGCGTAATTTTCGTTTGTACACAATTAATGGCGCCGCCAGAACGAAAACAAAGTGGGGCTGTCTAATTGGTAGCCCCCACCATATCCAATTCAATAACAAAATATATCAATCGCTTGTACATCATTTGCACAGAAATGTGCAGGCGAAATTTTTGTTTGTACTCTATTAGGGGCGCCGCCAGAACGAAAACAATGTGAGGGTTTGTATAAATGGTAGAAGCATTAAAAAAATGTGTCACATTTATGGAGTATTTTTCTAACAGGACTTAGTTCACACTATTGTGTGGTTTGGTTTGTTCACACTATCGTGTGATTCACTATATTGATCTTATCCTAACGATGATGGAATTAATTTTTTTTTTTTGTTTTTTTATATTTATATTTATACTTACAATGATTATTGCTGAGTTAGTTTTTCACTCCTCGGCTCTTATTATTAAACTTATTCATTATTTCTTACGTGAACTGAATCCTTATGAGAAAAATGTATTTTTTTTCTTTCTATCTTGCGCAGAAACCGTTATTCTCATCTCGTACAGGAAATTGATAAGTGGAAGATATAACAAATTCACAAAGTAGACTGTTAAAGGGAAAATTAGAACACAGTATTTTGTTTTATTTGATCATCTTCATTAAACTCATTTTGCAGAAACTATAGAATGCATGGTGAAGTATTTTGGTGCATTCAGCATTCTGATTTACGAGTAGAGTTGCTAACTGGCTGGTATTTGCTGTAATTTTGATTAAGGCCGGTGACCGGTACAAACTTCTTATTAGCCCCCTTCTGACGAGCATTTTGCAATCTGCAATCCAGAATATAACATTGAACATCGAAATTTTTCAACAGTGCCTTTACAAACACAAATTTCCGTTGTATTATACATTATCGATATTTTTTTAACGTAAGGCAGTTTTTTTTATTTATTTAACATAACAAATTTGATAACACTTATATTTTATTGTAAAAGAATTTTATTCATTTATTGAGAGTAGAAAATGACTTTTTAAAGCAATTTCCTTTGTTTGAAGTGAAGTTTATAGAATAGATTTCATTTTATGAATCAACTATTGTTACATAAAGATTAATATCCAGTATTATTCATCTGTTTCGATAATTTTAAACAAGTGGCAATTGCTGGTAAATACAATAACGATCAATACAGTCTTCAGTTTCTCATTTGTACAGAGAATTTTGAGGGTGTGCCGGTAATTTTGTTTTCCTGAGTTGGCAACCTATTTACGAGGTTTTGTTTCAACTCTGCTACGTAGTGGCTCCGTACTGACACTCCGCATGCAAATAAGTATGTAAGGCTACCATACGCCCCGGTTTCTTAAAATTTGTCCCGGTGTGCAGAAATTTTCCTTCTTGTCCTGTTTTTTCTTTATTATTATTATTATTAATTACATATCAAAATTTCTGAAAAGATAATAAAATCGACTTATTCCTTTTGCTTTCAATTCCGACAATACTATAGGAACAATTGCATTCTAATCTTTATTATTATTGCAATCGTTGCTTCCCCGGATATAACATGCAATGTTTAAATCCTCCTAAGTAGCACTCTTATCACTAAAAGTAAGAATGTATACCCCGAGGTGGCAACAAATTCTTGTGACGTTGCAGACCAGCCCCGAAAACACATTTTTTTTTCTGCTTCAGAAAAACAATTATGCAAATTGCTTTCTTTTAGTTCGCATTTTAGGTTAACAAAAATAAATCAGCCTATTGAAATTTTGAAACAACTTCATAAATCTGGATATTTTTCTTTATAGACATGTAGAGCATGTAAAGGTGGTATGCGTAATAATATTGAAAATGTAATTTTTGCCTAAATATTGTATGTTCACTGATTGCGTTTATATTGTATAACAGCTTCTAGCTTCTATAATAATTTTTAGCACTGTTGATTAAGTATGGACAGTGGCGTATTTACGATTTTGTTTCGGGAGGGGCTTTGCTAACTTCCGGGGGTGCTTTGCCTGAAAATATGAAAATTCTGCAAGATACTTCATATACTTTACTATAGTAAGTAAGATTTCGGTGGGGGGCTTGAGCCCGGAAGCCCTCCCCCTAAATACGCCACTGAGTATGGACTATATTAATACATTATTTTAAGTTGTATAACTAGTGCGATACTGTAGTAAAATTCGAAAGATAAAATTAATACAAAATGCAATATTTACTACTAATTTGTAAGATGTCCCGTTTTTTCTGTTTTCAAAAAGTATGGTAGCCTTAAAGTACGCTAAACCATACAAAATAAATTGTACTGTAAATAGTACCCCTCTGATAGTGCTCTCAAACGGGTCGGGTTACGGGTCGGGTTGTCGGGTCGGGTCAGTCGGGTTAGCTCGTGTCGGGTCACTCGGGTCGGGTCGTCACATTCTTCACTTATTTTCTATACGGAATACTATAAAGAGCTTTGTTCTGGAATTCAATTCGAAGTTGGTGAATGAATGATAAATGTGACTAATTGAAGGTGAAATAGTAATAAAATTTTAATTTTACCCTATATTAACTAATTGGTATTGTAATTGTAATTAATATTACTACTGACTTTTTTCCTTTCTGCGTTTCTATGTCAAGTTAAATGTCACATTAAGTGAAATTGAAAGGAAATATCTAGTTAACGTCCCACGTTATGCACCAACGCTAAGAGAGACAGTGATGATGAGAAATAATTGAAGTGGTTGAATGAAGAAAGTGGGAGGAAATGGGAGAACACCGAGAAAACCCATGCACATGGGGTTTGTCCACCAGAAAACTTACTTGGTACGAGCTGGAATCAATACCCATGGACCTTCGGGTCAAACATCTGCCTTTGGGCAGGACACATTATTATTATTATTATTATTATTATTATTATTATTATTATAACTTTAAGAGTGCCCAAGAAAGTTCCGCTGCCTTTTCACCAACACCTTCGAACATTGGTATGTAACCTAAGACGTACCTGGAATATCAAAAATCGTCTCCATCAGCCTCGACGACCTTCTGAAAACGTTCTGGAAGGCCATGGATTCCATCGCAGTCCAACTTGGTGGGACGTGAAGTGAAGAAGGTATCAAGTGCATATTGAACCTCTACTAGCTGTTTGAATTGGCGTTCTCTAAGGTGATTGTCCAAGGAATGGAACAGGTGATAATCGGACGGTACAACGTGGAGTATGGCGGATCCAATAGTGTTTTCCATCCAAGGCGTAGAATGATGTACTGGGTCATTTTAGCCACGTGGGGCTTAGCGTTGCCTTGTAACAAGAGGACCCCTTTGCGATTCAGAACTGCTGGATCCAGACAGTACACAGTTGCATTGATGATCTGACCAGCTGGTAGCAGTTCCCGATGGACGATGCCTCGAACAGTCCACAAAATGCACAGGAGAACCTTATTCTGGCGTAGTGCTGGCTTGGGCTGTTTTTGAACCGATTCATGGGATGCTAACCAACAATGACGGCGCCGTGGAGCTTCGTACAGGACCCACTTCCCATCACATGTCAACACCCTGTTCAGAAATTGCTCCTTCCTCAGAAGAGACACCAAAGAAACACAGGTGTCTGCTCGCGTTGCTTTCTGGCTCCAAGTCAAATCATGTAGGACCTATCAACCCAGCTTGCAGTGCTTCCCAAGTTGATGGTGGTGGTGCCGAATGGTTTCTCCACTTACACTGAAAGGTAGTACCAGTTCCTCACATGTCTGTCTTCGCCTCAATTGCTGCCCGAAGATCTTTATTTTGAACATCTGTTTGTCTTCCGGCACGTGGTGCGTCTTCGAGTGTTTCGTCACCGTCCTTAAACCGTCATACCACTGCACTCTCCGCGTAGTCACGACACCCTCACCAAAGGCCTGTCATATCTTCCGCTCCGCGGAGCAGCAATTTGAACTCGTACAGCAAACAAGCCCTTATGACGCTCTGTGAAGGCCCCATGTTCACTCAGTCCTTACGCACGTTCACGGTGTATCTGAACAGCCACAACCAAGTAGTATGTTGGATATACTTACTAGTGTTGCTCACGAGACCTGGTTTGGGGCATTCTCGTTTCGAAAATGTGTCGTGAAGGTAGTCTCGTCTGGAAAACTGCATATGTTTCTATTGAAAGAGCTCGTACCCTTTCATGAAAATTCTGTCTCGTCTCGTCTCGTCCAACAACTGACCTTCACCTTATATCCATTCGCATTCAACTCACGGTGTGAGGGCCAATTGAACACAGACCTCTACAAAGAGACAGAACTTTCTTGGTCACCTTCAGATTATTATTATTATTATTATTATTATTATTATTATTATTATTATTATTGCTGGGGTAGTGATTTGACTTTCTCCGCAATAAAATACTTGCTAATTTTATATAACGTTGCAAATATCTCCTAGATAAATTAATCAAGAAAAAATAAAAGGTAATTCCCTACAGAGTGATATTTCAGTGCAATTAATTCCTTATGATTCTATCAGACAGCAACGCTGTTTTTAAATAGAATAATCGGAATGTTAACGTGATGAAATTGTTGTTTGTTACACAGCAAACAATATTAAAAGAAGTTCTATATACATTCCTTACTAGAAAATAATGTTGTTTTCAGAACTTTTATTCTTTTAGCCTTCAGAACTTGTCTTCAGAACTCAGTCAAATTTTATTTTGATTTTCGAAGTTGAATGCCTAAATTTTAACATTGGAAATTTGGATGTGGAGTAAAATAAAGAAGGTTAGCAGGGTAGAGAGGAAAACGAATTAGGAAATGCTGAAAAAATGCAAGAGTCGAGAGCAATATTAGACGATATAAGGAAGCGAAAAAATGGACGGATCACAAGTTTCGATCTTGCTAAGGGATTGCATTCTGAGAGATGTAGTAAAGGGGGTGATATCAGGAGAGCGAGAGTGTGTAAGAAGGTAGCAATTGATAGATTGTAATAAGGAGGGTGGTACTTTATGTTGGGTTGCGAGGCAGATATTAGCGGGAAATCGCAAAAATGGAAGCTTCTTACCTAGTTCACAGAAACTGGCCTGTCATTAATGGCAGAACACTGAGGAGGAGGAGGAGGAGGAGGATAATTATACTACAAATAAAAAAGCCGAAACAATGGTTTATGCATAAGAATTGGTCAGCATTTTTTTTTTTTTTTTTGGTGGCAGTTTTGTAAGGTTCTAGCTCTCTCAAACTGATTAGATTGTAAGGTCAGGTCACTCGGGTCGGTTGTCGGGTTAGGTCACTTCGGGTTGGTTCACTCGGGTCACTTTGGGTCGGGCCAATCGGGTCAGCTCTGGTCGGGTTGTCGGTCGGGTCAGTCAATTCGGGTCACGGGTGGGGTCGGGTCGGTCTTCAACACATATAATTTCCACGAAAATTACAATATACCACGGTTTATACCTCACTGGACTTCCAATAAAACATTTTCAATGATGTGTTCACCATGTCACCATTTTTGTATGAGGAAATTTCTAGAGGGATTTTGTGGGAATTTGATGGAGTGTAGATTCCTGTGTGTGTGTGTGTGTGTGTGTGTGTGTGTGTGTGTGTGTGTGTGTGTGTGTGTGTGTGTGATACGTTACAGGATACAAGATGTCGAGGAAGTGTGTAATAAACCGGACAATTTCTGTTATGTATGTGGGGAGCTGATATTTAAATCACAACGTCGATGTTTTACTCCACTTGTGAGGAAGTGTTATCAGTTATATTTTGGTTGCTGTGTAGGAGACCAAGATAAGAACTGGGTTCCTCACTGCATTTGTTGTACTTGCGTGAAACGTCTGACTGGGTGGGCAAATGGTGGACGAAACATGAACTTCGCAGTACCGATGATCTGGAGGGAACGAAAAGATCATTCTTCAGACTGCTACTTTTGTATGACACAGATAAAAGAAATAAGCAGTAAATCTAACCACACAGTACAGTACCCTAATTGGCCATAAGCAATTAGGCCAGTTCCACACAGTGCAGAATTACCTGTACCAGTACCTCTTCCTCATCTTACGGTAAATGAGGATTACGTACTTGAAGCAACTATTGAAGTTCCAAATGAAGATGATGATCCTACTTATGTAGGAAGCACATCTACATTGGATCCCCATCTGATAACTCCGGGTGAACTAAATGACCTCGTACGGGATTTAAAACTCTCCAAGACACAGACAGAACTTCTTGATACTAAACTTAAGGCTGGAATCTGCTCCATCGTGACACTAAAGTATGTATTTTTCGAAACCTTCATACAGAGTTTCAAAACTATTATTCTCAAGAAAATGATTTAGTGTATTGTAATAATGTCTGTGCTGTGATGGATACACTTGGACATGCACATAAGTACAGAGTGGAGATTGCTTATTGACTCTTCGAAAACTAGTTTTAAGGCTGTCCTTTTGCACAATGGCAACAAATTTCCTTCAGTGCCTTTGGCTTATGCAACTAATATGAAGGAAACCTATGAAAACATCGAAATAGTGTTAGAAAACATTCAGTATGAGAAATACAAGTGGACCGTTTGCTGTGATTTACGCCATTTCTTTGTTAATGGGTTTGCAGCTTGGTTATAGGAAATGTTGTTTCCTCTGCGAATGGGACAGCAGGAACAAAGCGGAACATTACATCAAGAAGGAATGGCCAACGCATGTATTAACTCCTGGACAGAAGAATGCTGTTTATTCCTCACTGGTGAGCCCTGATTAGATAATTCTACCTCCTCTTCACATAAAGTTGGGGCTCTTCAAAAACTTTGTTAGGGCAATGGACAAAAGTAATGCAGGATCTTGTTACCTCAAGGAAAAAATTCCTCGGGTTAGTGAAGCTAGGGAGTTTTGCAGACACCCAAATAAGATGTTTGATTCGTGACCAAAAATTTGAGGATCTCTTAACTCTGGTTGAGAAAGTAGCTTGGTGTCCATTTAAATGTTTAACAGAGAATTTTTAGGAAACAAGAAAGCCCCAAATTACCGTGAAATTGTGAGTGATTTCCGGCAATCATTCAATGAAATGGGTTGCAACATGTCACTTAAAGTTCACTTTCTAGTCTCCCACCTGCATTTCTTTCCTGAAAACTTTGGTGCTGTTAGTGATGAGTATGGGGAACATTTTCATCAGGACAATTCCTCCATGGAGAAGAGATACCAGTGACGGTGAAGTTCAAAAATGCTAGCTGATTACTGTTGGACACTTAAAAGAGATGTTCTAGAAACCAAACACAGAAGAAAGTAAACAACTAAAACATATTAGTTGAGGTAAGTAAGTGTCCATTTATTAAGAAGATACCACTCACTTCTATTGTATTATTTATTAAGTAGATATAAAATGCTGACACGGTGTATACATCATTGAAAATATGTTTTATTTCAAATCCAATAAGATATAAACCGTGCTTATATTGTAATGGAAGTTATATGTAATTTTATCTGCAATAATGAATATTGTAAAATGAACAGTACACATAGCATATTTTTATATAAATATGTTTATTTCTCTAGATAGAATAATGCTACTTAGAGGGCTTACTAAGTACAAATCAAGCTAACATACAATATAATTTGTGTGTTTATATACCTAACGTAACCAAGGTACAAGTGTGAAAATGGTTTTTAAAAAAAGAAAAAAGAAAAAGAAAAGAAATTTGAGGGGAAAATTTCCGAAAACACCTCTGTCACGGAAAAACTGAGGGTGATAGAGAAAAACTGATTGCAGATTCGAATTCTACGTGAAAAGGTCTATTAGAATCAGGTATTTTCTTCCGTGTGCCAGAGAAAAAGATTTTTTTTCGACTAGTGTAATAGGTACCATTTTCAAACTCAGCAACCGTTATTCAAACCGGTTAACGTTGATCGCAGATATTAAAAATACTCACATCCGTATATTATTTAATACAAACGAAAATTTTACTTGCACATTTCTGCACAAACGATGTATAAACGATCGCGACAATTTGTGGTTCAATCGAACATGGTGGGGCTAGCACTTAGACAACTCCCCTTTTTTTCGTTCTGTCCACGCACCTGATAGCGTAGAAAAAAAAAAAAACTTTCGCCTGCGTATTACTGCTCAAACGATGTACAAACAATTAAGATAATTTTCTTTTGAATCGGAGTAGGGAGGTGCTACCAATTAGGCAGCCTATACTTTGTTATCGTTTTGGCGCGCTCGCAATTGTGTACAAACGAAAATTTCGCCTGCAAATTTCTGTACAAAACCGTAATAAACAAGAGCGACAGTTTGTGGTTGAATTCGACATGGTGGGAGGGCTATCAATTAGAGAGCCCATAGTTTGTTATCGTTTTCGCGGGGCCACATTTATGTGCAAATGAAAATTTCAGCTGCACATTTATGTACAAAGGCGTACAAACAAGTGCGACAGTTTGTGGTTGAATTGAACATGGTGGGAGGGCTACCATTTAGACAGCCCCACTTTGTTTTTGTTCTGGCGGTGCCCCTAATTGTGTACAAACCAGGGCCGGAGCGCGGGGGGGTCGAGCCGTGCCACCACCCGGGGCGGCAAGTCTGATGGGCGGCAAAATTTGAAAAAGAAAAGAATACAGGGGCGGCAAAATTTGAGAAAGAAAACAATAAAAGGGCGGCATGTGAAAGAACCGCCCAGGGCGGCAAAACTTCTAGCGCCGGCCCTGGTACAAACGAAAATCTCGCCTGCACATTTCTCTATAACTATATTCAAACGATTGCGACAATTTGTGGTTCAATTGCACATGGTGGGGGGCTACCATTTAGACAGCCCCCCACTTTGTTTTCGTTCTGCCGTCGCCCCCTAATTACGTACAAATGAAAATTTCGCCTGCATATTTCTGTACAAACGATGCACAAACGATTGCGACAATTTGTGATTGAATTGAACATGGTGATTGGGCTATCACTTAGAAAGTCCCCCACTTTGTTTTCGCCCTGGCGGCGCCCCTAATTATGTACAAACGAAAATTTCGCATGCACATTTCTGTACAAACGATGTAGAAACGATTGCGACAATTTGTGATTGAATTGGACATGGTGGGGGGGGGGCTATCTCTTAGACAGACCCCCACTTTTTTTCGATCTGGCGGCACCCTTAATTATGTACAAACGAAAATTTAGCCTTCACATTTCTGTAGAAACGATGTGGAAACGATTGCGACAATTTGTGATTGAATTGGACATTTAGGGGGGGGGGCTATCACTTAGACACTCCCCAATTTGTTTCAGTTTTTACGGCGCTCCCATTTATGTACAAGCAAAAATTTCGCCTGCACATTCTTGTACAAATGATGTAGAAACGATTGCGACAATTTTCGCTTGAATTTGACATGGTGAAGTGCTACCACTTAAACAGCCCCCACTTTGTTTTCGTTCTGGCGGCGCCCCTAATTGTGTACAAACGAAAATTTGGCCTGCACATTTCTGTACAAACGATGTAGAAACGAATGCGACAAATTGTGATTGAATTGGATATGGTGGGGTGCTACCACTTAGACAGCCCCCACATTTTTTCGTTCTGGCGACGCCATTAATTTTGTACAAACGAAAATCTCGCCTGCACAGTTCTGTACAAACCATGTAGGAATGCTTGCGACAATTTGTGATTAAATTGGACATGGTGGAAGAGAATACCATTTAGATAGACCCCACTTTGATTTCGTTCTGGCGGCGCCCCTAATTGTGTACAAACAAAAATTTCGCCTGCACATTTCTGTACAAACGATGTAGGAACGATTGCGACAATTTGTGATTGAATTGGACATGGTGGGGGGGGGGCTACCATTTAGACAGCCCGCACTTTGTTTTCGTTCTGCCGGCGCCCCTAATTGTGTACAAACAAAACTTTTGCCTGCACATTTCTGTACAAAAGGTGTAGAAACGATTGCGATAATTTGTGATTGAATTGGACATTTTGGGGGGGCTAACATTTAGACAGTCCCCCACTTTTTTCGTTCTGGCGACGCCCCTAATTGTCTAAAAACGAAAATTTTGCTTGCAGATTTCTGTACGAACGATGTACAAACGATTGCGACAATTTCTGATTCAATTGTACATAGTGGGGGACTACCATTTAGACAGCCCCCACTTTGTTTTCGTTCTGACGGCGCCCCTAAGTGTGTACAAACGAAAAATTCGCCTGCACATTGAGACCATTTCCGATTGAGTCTGATAAGGGGGCTGTCTAAATGGACGTCTCCTTTTCACCTCTACTGTAATTAAATTCTTCCTCGAGAAAATCTGTAATCAACACTGTCAGTAGCTACGTCGTCGACTAATATACCTTAACAAGTATAGCTTTATTTTCGTATATTTTACAACAGTTAACCAATTTAAAACTATCGCAAACAAGAATATGTAGTCAACTTCTTAAATACTTCGCTCGCAGGAACCCGTTCAGCGCGTGCAACAAGCAAAAACAACATGTTTGGCGTCTCACAAATGAAAAAGGGGAAAAAAGAAAAGCAAAAGCAGCACGACAGTGCCTTATCGCAGTCAGAGCTGACAACATAGTTTCGGTCGTTACTAACGCGAATAGACCTACTAGCGATGTACAAGAGTTATACAGTTACAATATACGTTGTGCCACAGTAGCGCTACAGGCGGAATGTGCACGAACTACAAATGAATATGTTCCCTTACAAGCATCAGACACTGTTGCACCCTCTTTACATTCTACACATCATTTTTTCTCCCACTTTTTGACCTTGACAAGCAGAAGTACCAGGCTTTCCGAGTTCACAACCATAAACTCTTTGTGTACAGAGTACGTTTTCAGTTCTTCCAATGACTCTGCGCGCGAAGAACAGGGGTGATGATCGGGCTACCGAATACGGAAGTCAGAGACACCCGGTTGCAACTTTAAATGTAAAATACAAATATAGAGCCTTGACAATGCCGTGAGGATGATATATATATATATATATATATATATATATATATATATATATATATATATATATATATATACATATATATACACACACACATATATATATATATATATATATATATATATATGATCGAAAATGACAGATCGAATCCATAGTTTTCGGGGTCACTGAGATGAACAGTGACACTTCCGATGCCATTTAAATCCAAATTCAGCCCAGCAACTTGGGGGAGGGGAGGGAGAAGATATATATATAAAAATAATCGAAAACGACGGATATTAGTGTCGAATTCATAGTTTTTGGGGTCGCTGAAACGAACAGTGATACTTCTATTTTTGAGTTGAGTTGGTTTTGAGTTTAACGTCCCTTTCAGCAGCGAGACTATATGAGAGACGAGGCCTACATGATTAACATGGAATCCGAACTACATAAGCCGCCGCCGGGAATCGAACCCGGGTCTCCCAGGCAAACGGTGCGTACACTAACAGCCACACAGAAGTTCGGTGACACTTCCGATGACATTTAAATCAAAGTTGAGCTCCCATTAGTACTCCTAAGGGGGTATGGTGATATGTAAAAATAATCGGAAATGACCATTATTAGTAAGTTGATTGGTGACAGTTTTAGTGCCCTTTATGCCCAAAATGAAACGCATTCTTCCCGGGCTAAGAACGGGCATTCTACTAGTTCATTTATATATGAAAAACATAAAATCCTCTTCTTATATAACTGCTTGCATTCTTTGTGTATTTAATGTATTTACTTTTAAAATTACGTATTTACGTGGTTAAGTGCTTAGAGAATACTATCGAGTCCGAATTTCAATAGAAAAGTCAGCAATAATTAAACTAGTGATGCTATGGCATTGTGAAAGCAACTGATCCTCCTCCTTCCCTCTCACTAATTTCATCTGTGTACTGTTTTGTAACTTTAAAATAGAGAGATTGTTGCTAATTTGGATAATGATTATAAGATATTGTTTATTGTTTATTCTTGGTAGAAAGACAATACTACTTGAGATGCATTTTGTTTATTATTGAAACAAGTTACGTAGAGAAAGGTTATAAAATACCGGTAATAAATATAGAAATTATAAATTTTAACAATTTACGTCTGTCATGGAGGAGGACCTCCATGTACGAACTTCTTATGTATTGCGTCTTAGCATAATTAGTGAAGTACTTACAGGAAGATTTGATGGTATAGGCTGAGGCCCATACTGCCAAGGTTCCAATTCTAGGGATCGACTATGTTGTTTTGACTGACGGACCGACTGTTTAAATGACTGACCAAACAACTGACCCTTTGTGTACAATTTGTTTAGTTTAAATACCCTGTTTTTGGATTTTTACCTGTATAAGTTTTTTTATTTTGTTTTTGTATTTTGACATTTTTACTTTTATTTTCAGATTTCACTTCCTTGAAAGTGCGTTTACGAAATCTGAGCCTGTTTGTTCCTTTTATTTTTAAATTTTAAAAGTTTTTAATATACATTGATGAGTTGAATTTACATTACAGAACTATACGAGTTAACTATCTAACCTCAAAACAAAACACACACATCATATTATACAAAAATAAAAGTTTTTTTTTTTTGTTACGAAATTCTAATGGAAGTAGTTTTACTTAAATCGAGGGAGTGAGAATTCAGCTTCATTAGTAAATCCTCAGAAATTAGAAATCTTAAAAACAAAATTACGCCATATTTTACCAAAATCTATCGATTGTATTTTACGAAAACAATTGTGAAATTTTTTTAAAAAAAAATGTAGTGCTTGTGGGTGTGTATTAAAGGAGATGGTAAAGTATGGATAGGTATACCACGTGAAGAAGTTTGGTTTGAATCGTGATACTTTCTCAATTAATACTGAAATCGAAGGCGGTAATGGATTTCAACCACTTTCGGTTTCATTAAGAATATTTGTGTGGAGACGGAATATTTTTAGTGGATGTGTTCTTGGAACGTTTAATTTATTAAAGAAAAAAACAACTTCTCGCTATCTATCGCCGTTTTTAGTCTATATGGATCAACACTGAATCCGAAAGTGGTGGGATTCTGACACTTCCGGCTTGAATAGGGTTATAAAAAAGAATATGGTGCCTGTTCTTAGAATGCTAAATCGATTTTAAGAAAAACAATTCTCGCTATCTTTTATCTTTTTTTTTCTCTATATAGATCAATATTAAACCCGGAAGTTGTAATGGAATTACAGTAGGACGTCAATAATCCGAACGTCAAAAGCTCATTCATATGTAATTGTTTGTCATGCATATTTTTATTTTTATTTTCCCTTAGGCCTATACAAGTTAAGTTTTAAGTGTGAGTTACAAGAACAGTGTAATTTAGTGTACGAGCAAGTTCTTCAGAAAAATTAAATGTAAGTACCCTTACGTACGGTATTGTAATTACAGTATTACTGTATAATCACTGTAGCGACAAAAGAACATACTGTACAGTATATTTAAGCCTAAATGATATTTTCTTGGTCATTTTCGAAAATCCGAACTACCTGCGGTCCCAATTAGTAGTTCGGATTTTCGACTTCCTACTATACCTCATTTTCGGTTTTAGTTAAGAGTTACGGGTAGAGATTAAACGCTTTCTTGGACGTTTCATCGATTTCAGCTAACCATATCTCTCAATCATTGTCTTTGCGCTATAGCGAGTGTACTTCTAATAGATGGGTAAATTAAGCTCATCATTAACCTTAATTTCTAACTTTTCGTCCTCTGCATATTGGTCAAAATGTATGATGATTCATCAAGTAATTTTTTTAAACTCTTTTGTCTCCCGAATTGACGTGATTCCGCGGGGACTTAATGATATAGAGTGTTCACCACTGACATATGGTGTCCTTGGTTCGATCCCAGATCGCACCAAGTGAGCATTGTGGTGGACAAACACCGTGTCAGTAGGTTTTCTCGGGGTTCTCCAACTTTCTTCATTCCACCATTTCATTTATTTCTCATCATCACCGTTTCCTTTAGCCTAGCTTGCATAATCGTGGGGCACTTATCGGAAAACCGTAACACTTAAGGTTTTCATTTCTCCCGGACAGACAGACACACGGACAGAAAAAATGAAAATGAAATGAAATCTTTGAGTTTTACGTCCCACGGTTATGCCGGTTAGGCTAAAGGAGACGGTGATAATGAGAAATGAATGAAATGGTGGAATGAAGAAAGTTGGAGGAAACGGGAGAGCCCCGAGAAAACCCACGCACACGGACAGAAGCAGACAAGGTAAATATATGAAGGATCAGGGGGTGCACCGACGTGGGGGGGGGGTCTACCGGGTCCGAATCCTCCCTCTAAAACCATTTTATAACTCGGACATACATTCGTACACTTTCGTAATAAATTTGTACTTATTTATTAAAGAAATTCCTAAGGTAGACTAAAGATTTGACCTTACTTATCATCTGTACTATGGGGGCGCGGTGGCTCAGTGGTAGAGCGTTCACCTCCGGTGCTTGGGGTCCCTGATTCGATCTCAGCTCGCGCCGTGTGGACTTTGTGGTGAACAAATACCGTGCTCGTGGGTTTTCTCGGAGTACTCCCGTTTCCTCCCACTTTCTTCATTCCACCATTTCTCTCATCATCACCGTCTCCTTTAGCCTAACCGACATAACTGTGGGACGTAAAACTTAAAGATTTTCATCTGTACCGTTGCTCTTCTGTTAAAGACAATCTAGTTTTGTCATTTTTCGTGACAATATTGGTATCAGGATTTACGAATGTAATCTATTTAATATGTTTTTATGTGCGCCACATATACGTTTTCTGTTCTCAATTTACTTAAAAATTACTTATCTTTTTTTTTCGGTTGTAGAATAACACCCGTTCGATATTATATATAGATAGCGTCTTGTATTATTAAACTCCCACAAAGCTTCGGACTCTTCCCATCAAACATTTCTGGGTGCATGCCTACAAAGAATTTTTATTTCTGAAACCAAATTTCTTTAAAATCATTATTTAGTACTGTACTTGTATTTTTTATTATCCGTCTCTTTTAGCTTATACAAAGAATAAACTTGAGACATTGAGCTAAAATCGTCAATTTCTTTATTCGTCGAAATAATGTTTTCAAACGCAAAATCTATTAACTGTTGAGTAATACCAAAGAATGACATCTTGAACAACGTATATGTCATTTCATTTATGGACAAGCGTCTTTTTAATATGCCACAATTGCAGACATAACTTTCGGAACATAACTTTCGCAATGCATTTTTTTTTTTTTAAATAAAGGTTTTCATTGTTGTAAATGGCATGATAATATTCTTTCGTCTTTTTGATCTAATATATGATAATATTCTTGAAGACGAATATGAATAATTTTATTTCAAGCTTTTTATTGCTTTGTAAGCATCTCATCAAAGTGGTCTTTGGTTTTTTATATATTTTTTTCTTGCTTTCTCCAGAAATGTCATCTTTTCTTATATTCTTGGTAAGGCAGAAGAAAAAAAAGATGTTCCCCGCATAATCCGATGTCCCACACACGCTGTTGTTTATCTGTTCTCTCATAGAAGAAATAGAACAACCAATCTGTGGAAATAGCTTATGAAAACGACCCAAAAGTCGCATTGGTCGATACTGGAAGAAATCTGCTGCTTGTTTCAACGGGCAAGACAGAATAAGGGAGCGCTTTTATTTCGTCTTGGGCGATAGTGTTCTTTTTTTTTTTTTTTTAAAAAAAAAAAAGACTTCAAGAGGATATGACAAGACAAAAAAGAAAGGGAGAATGTTGACTTCTACGTCCCAAAACATTGAGATTTATCTTTCCATTTTGAGACCACGAGATGTCAGCACTGAAGAACCACAATACCTTTTCATCTCTTCAACTGACATTGTTCCAACCATTGTTTCCATACTGCGTGACAAGAAATTCATGGGGTAACATCAATGCCACCACACATAAACTGCACTGTGAACTACAGTGTGATATATCCCATTGCATATCTATGTATCTGCTGCTTCTGTTCTCCGAGATTGAAGGATTTCATGACTTTTCTTCTGCGTTAAAGATATATGTGTGTGAATGTGTCTTTTTAGCTGAAGATAAGAGGGTGAAATGTAACTTCTCTCCCTCTAACCTTACAAGAGAAAGCTGAGAAAGAATGATAGAAAGGGTTGACACACGAGAGTTTGAAATATCTTTTAAAGATAAGGAGCTGCACGAACAATACTTCTGTAAAACTTTTGTTGTCGCGCTCTTGAGCTTTTAGCAGCTAGTCTTTCTTCTGTTGGGCTGTACAGACAGGAGATAAGTGATATCACACGAAGTTGTTAAGAGAACGATAGTCGAAGAACTGTTAGACCCTTTGACGCGTTGATATAATAATGCAGTAATGTTCGGTAACAACGAAAGGACATTTGAAGAAATAAAGGACAATAACAAAAACATTACACTCAGTACGAGAAAATACAGATTTTTATTAAAATAATTTTGGATCCTATTTTTTTAGAAGGTATTGGGTCTGACTACGAAAGATTTCTGGTTCGATCTCAGCCAATGAAGGTTGTAGTAGTTATTATCGTGTTCATGCGATTTATACCTGTTTAAAAAACTTATCCAAACTACATTTAAAATTTCTAAGCTTTTTTTTCTGAATTTGATTCGTGGAATTCCTTTTACCTCACACTTTTTTTTTTTTACCTCTACACAGGGGCGGATCCAGGATATGATCAAGGGAGGGGCTAAAACCATATTTTGTCGTTTTATCCAGTGTAAAGCAGGATTGAAGCCCATTTTATCCAGTATACCTGAGCGTCAAGGGGGAAGCTATAGCCCCTATAGCCTCCCCTTGGATCCGCCACTAATGTATATATATATATATATATATATATATATATATATATATATATATATATATATATATATATATATATATATATATATATATATATATATATATATATATATATATATATATATATATATATATATATATATATACAGTAGGAAGTCGAAAATTCAAACTTAACTTATATAGGCCTTATGACAAACAATTACATATGAGTGAGTTTTTTTAAAAACACTGACTTCACACAACGCCGACGGATAACCCTACTGTTTGTTTATTGCTAGCGCTAAGGCAAAATGTAAGTTCACTTGGAAAAACCCTGACGCGAGCTAACCACTAGACAAGCGATGAGAATTCATGAATTCGCAAGGCGGAGCGTGTGAGAAACCAAATGTAATATATGTTAACATGCATTTCGTAGAACAAAATCTTCCACATCCAGAAGTGGGACAATTGTTCACCCTGATCCATCCTACCATTTATGCACACTACCGTGACTTTGAATTATAACTACCACTACTCCTTGTTTAAGCCATTCTATTGGCCATAAAAATCTCGTACTTTAATTCCGTAACGAACATATGAACTTTCTGAAGATGGCGCATCTTGAAATGAGTAGCGGCACGGTGTAATATGTTAAATGAGAATTTTAAATTCCTCTCCTGTAAAGTTACAAAAACCAAGATACGTCACTTAGCCCCTTCATCGAGGAATTGTGAGACCGTAGCCTAAATCCCATTTCTTACTCCTTAAGAGGACAGAAAAAATACTGACCTGATATATTTGTTTGCATGAAAACAATTAATAATATACTGTATCACATGAATACTGTATGATGATTTAGTACCAAGAGCCACTCCACATTCCTCGTGTAGCCCCTCGCTACAATTCGAGTCTCTGACCCAGTAGGTTTGTTTCTCTTCAATTAAAACCTCGTGTAAAGGGAAAATAGGTGCATGTCATAATGAACACAAATAGTTGTGATTTATCGTTTAATTTTATTTATTTATTCAAGCATATGTGTTATTATTACTACTATTATTTTCCCACTGAATAAGTAGCTTGTAACTTTAAACAGCACCTCAACATCTCGTGTTCGACAATTTCAACTCAAAATTTAAGGAAATATCAAGAAAATCAAATAAAAAAAAAAGAAATGAAGAAAATTAAGAATAGGAGTTGAAAATCCGTAGTTAAAGAAAGTAAATACCAACTTCTTTCTGGACCAAGTGGGTTTTGTGGTGAACAAATACGGTGTGTGTGTGTGTGTGAGGGGGGATTTCTAGGTGTTCTTTCGTTTCCTATCACTTTTTTTCATTTCACTATTTCATTCATTCTCATCAGTACCATCTCCTTTAGCCTTCACGGGATAACTATGGGACGTAAAATTGAAAGATTTCATTTCTGCCGAACGAACGGAGACACAGGCAAAGAGAATAAATGCTTGAAGGAGTTTTGGTAAACCAAGCTCTTTCAAGGGCCTAATCAGTGCGAAATTAAAAATATCGCTAATTTTACAGTAATTATGTGATATCTTCAAATAGGTAATGAATGACATCAATTTACCAACCTCGGATACTGTCAGGGACTTAGGGGTGGTATATGACAGAAACTTAACATTTAACAATCACATAAATCACATGATTGACCAGACGTGCAGAAACCTTGGATTCATAATCAAGATCAGTAAGAGTTTAGTAGTATTACCGCTATCCGAAAGCTATATGAGCACTATATTAGTACAAAACTCGGATATGCACCCACTATATGGAACCCTCACACAAAAACAAATATAAATAATATAGAAAAAGTTCAAAATAAATATCTAAGGTACTTGACATATAGGGAGACACAGGTATACCCGAAGACATATAATAGTCAATCTTTAAATTTAAACTTTAACACATTAAGTCTAGAATAGCGAGGAATAATGCAAGATATGTTGCTTTTATATAAATTATTTAATAATAAAGTCGACTGCGCCAATTTACTGCAACAATGTAAAATACACACTCCTACAAATGTAACTCGTCTTGAAAATTTCAATTTCTTTCAGTGCGACAGATTACACACAAATGCAAACAAGAGATCACCAGTATGGAGATTGAGTACAACCTACAATAGATTAACAAAATACACAATAGATTTGGATATTAATAGTAACAGCGTAAGTTAATTCAATGAAGTTCTTTGTAATGTATTAAGAAATAATTGTAGATGAAAGAACATTAATGATATTGCAACCACATTATAACTATAAGTGTATTAAAATAAATAAATAAATAAATAAAATGTGGAACAAGAGCGTCCTAGACAATATTATTTTGCATGGGATACTGTTGTCGCGAGTCACCTAGTACTTAGCTTTCCGTTTGCAGGCATTTAGAAACGCGAAAATAAATGCCGGTTTTCTAAAGGGCTGGAAAACGAAAACAGATAAGTGCGTTGTGATAATGCTATCTCACGTAAAATAATATTGTCTAGAGAGGTCTTGTTCCACTTTGCTATTATCTTTTATCTATTTGAAGATATCACATAATTACTGTAAAATTAGCGGTATTTTAATTTTCACGTGATGAGGCCTCTTAAAATGGCATAGGTAAGTAACTGATACACATTAAAATTATGTTCGATTAGATACAGGTCGAGATATCTCAACAGAAAGTTTGACACTGCTGTTTAGAATACTACCAGCTGGGAAAAAAAAATGTATTCGAATCATTTCCTGTTCTAGGAAAGGAACCAGTCCCAATTTCATGTCATGCGTGATGGAATTGTTTTATGCGACAAAAGCTGATCGTCGCTTGTTCGATGACGCGGGGTTTAGATACAAATCTCTTTTTTTTTTTTTCTTCCTTTTCCTCATTTATTTTCACCAGTTTTCTGCTTTCCTGCGAATAGGACAGGGGCGGACTACAATGTAGATTTCCAAGAACTTTCGCTGCAATACACGAAAAGATTATTTAAAACTAATGTTATTCTTACTGTAGACTTCTTGGTAAGTGACCTTCTGACATATTTAACACGTATCAATAATTTATTTTACAAAATAACAGAAGCGGCAAATAGTTGCTGCCAATGAGACGAGATATTTTTAAATTCGTGAGGAGAAAAAGAAACTCGACAATTCTCGTCTCAATTTAGAAATAAGACGAGAAGAGTTTCGGGTGTCGTGGTCAACATTAGTTCACCTAAGATTCAGATCTCAAATTTGTTTTAGTGATTTACGATTCATAGTTTTTTTTTTTAAGCTATAAATTGATAAAGTGATTTTACGAAAACAATGAAGGGTATTCATCAACGTTTAAAAGATACGCAAGTCATTACACAATTCATTTCAATAATAAATCTAGTTTAAGTATTGTTCTATCACACCCATCGAGGACCTCTTGTGACCCGAAAGGATTCTCATAACACTTAGGTTAGGAATGGCCGAAATTTTCGAAGCACACAGCGTGCACTCCGAAGACATGATTTTCACGCCATTAGAAGTACAGGAATTTTACAGAATCACGGTTCAGTTGCATTGGTCATACACAATATGTGGGACTTTCATAATAACAAAGCTCAGATGTCACAAAATATGCATTGGGTGGCCCCGCGTAGTGTAGTTGCTAATGCTCTCGTCTTTGGTGCGAACGGTCCCGGGTTCGATTTCTGGTGAGGACACTCGGTCGAAAAAGTGTAAAAGCTTTTTTACGTTAGCCAACCTGAGTGATGTTTTCCTGGGTTTTTTTATTGACACCAGGCAAATACCGGGATAGTGCCTAACATACAAGTCCCAGACCGCTTCCTTCGTTCTCTTTCCTCTCCTCGGATAGTGTGATCGCCGAGGGAGGTCATCCCTCATACATGACGGAATAACATGGCTTTAGATGTCGAAAAGCCCAGAAATCTAATTCCTAATCCTAATATGCATTGGCTCAAATATTTTATATAGTTCCAACAAATATTTCTCTCCTTTTTACACAAAGCGAATACAGCAGAATTTTTTTTTTAAAAAGTATATTCATCCACCAATAAAACATTTCCTGTATAATGATATGAATACCTGCCTACTAGCTGGCGTTTTATAATCATTTTCTCGTACATATGTACATACCTCCTTCTCGGCGACAAAATGAAATTAATTCTGATATGACGGAAGTGAAACTCCCTCATATGCTTTTGTCCTACTTTGTTGCTTTGAGCGGTTGGATGGTAGGTAGTAGTAACATGAAACAGTTACAGAGATAGAATACATCGAAGTTGAAAGGAAATTACAGAGAAAGTGCGTATCTGTGTGTGTGTGTGTGTGTTATGTGTACATAGTTTATTTGTGTTTGCACACCATACACCCAAGCACTATATATATATAATGTAAGGGCTAGTGGCAAGTGTTGAAGAGGCAGTTGAAAATTGATGGGAGACGAGTTTTCAAGAGTGACCAGCAGTGTGAAGGTTCCTGGAAATTTATCGATTGTTGTATGTTTGTTCTTTGAGTTGCCGTGACTTCGAGAGTGTGTACTGACATAATCCGCTGTGGTAGTCGGAGAGAGAACATGATGAGGAAGTATCTAAAGTGTTAAGGGAAGTACGAGAATTTTCCATAACGGCAGTTTTTTTTATCTTTTTGTGGTTAAATGATAAATACAAAAGTTAATGATGCAAATATCTACCACTGGATTTAATGGTTTTTGGTCTCAAAGACAGTTACAAAAAGATAAAACAAAAAAAAAAAAAAAAAAAAAAGAAAGAAAAAAAAAGCTTACGGTCTCAAACGATTTCATATTTACCTTCGATCCACATTGTGTTTGTCGTAATTTCTCTTTCAATGTTATGTTCACAGAAAATCTCATCTGTACTGCGTATTAAATTCCTTCAAACCTTATGATACCTATTAAGGCTATTTGCCTAGATTCTGTCTAGATTAAAGAAACGGGATTATAGATAATGTTATGGATGCAAAGACTCTTAGAGTTCTCGGAACTTAATTTGACCTGCTTTCCGCTAAAATATTTGGAAGATTTTCTGATTGGGTGATAATCTAAAAATACTTCTGACCGCTGTGGTCATGTATGTGCTATTTATTGAAGTTTCAATTCTTACAATGTATGAACTAATTAATAACAATGGATGTTGCAGCTAATGAGAATTCGAATTGCAACCGTTTGTAGCTTTCTTACAACAATAATTTCGCAGCAGCGCAAAACGTTTTGTCTTTTGCGCAGTACATAGATCGAATGAAATCTTGTGAACTTTAGTTTCCTTTCATCCATAAAATTACTGTACTGTTCCTCGCTATCTACCTGTTTTATTTATTCAGAATTATTATTGAAATGAAATATATGTGTCAAAAAGTTAAGTGAATTTTAGATTTACTGAAAAACGTGCAGAGATCTGAAGTTGTATAATGTTTGACACATGGTATCACACTAACATTCAACATAAGAACCATTTCGGTTCAAACATGCATTCCATCCTGACACCAAACAGTCCATGCCCTTTGCTAAGAAATATTGCTTCCGATTCCCTAGCCAGTGTCGGTAGCCTGTTGTGCCTCTGCCTCTTCCAGTGTATCGAAACGGCTAGGGATGCGCACGAGACGAGTAGAGACAGGATTTTCCAGACAAAATTCGAATTGAGACACGGCTCTTCCAATAGAGAAATATACATTTTTGGAGTCGAGTCATCACTTTTACAGCACATTTTCGAGACGAGATAGCCACAAATCTTGTCTCGTGCGCATCCCTAGAAACGGCCCCCATCGAGGTGCTTCTTTATTGGTCCAAACAAATACTAGTCCAAAGAGGCTAAATCAGGGTTATACGGAGGATAGTAAATAATTTCCTGGTTGAAACTCATGATGTGTACACGGGTCCATTGGTTTGTATGGGATCGTGCGTTATCATGCAGTAACAAAACCCCCTCTCGTAGTGCCCCTTTTCGTTTCTGATGTGTGGCCGCTATAAGACTATCCATGGTTTGGCAGTACCTATCTGTGGTAATGCTCGTATCCTTTGCCAGAAATTTAACATGTATAACACCTTTACGGTTCCAAAACACAGTAGCCATTGTTTTCTTGGTAGATGTTGTAGTCTAGAATTTCTTGGCCAGCGGTAACGACGGATGTTTATACATCATACTCTGGCGTTTTGATTCAGATGTCCATACGGGTTCTTAGGTTTCATCCTACATTATGATATGATGAAGGCACCCAGCACACACACACACACTTTAATGAAGCCAACATGGACGATACTCCTCACTGCACCATATGAGATTTGCAGTGCAACTTTACTATTCTGTCTTCACGAATCAGTATCAAGGTCGGTGATGGATGTTGCTGGTCTGCCACATCTGCCACTATCTCTCACAGTTCTCCTACCACTTGCAAATGGGATGCACCACACATACACTTGTTTCTGCGACGTAACATTCTCTCCATAGACCCCCACTAATTTTCAATAAATGATGGTTTCTGTCTCTTGACTCGTAAAAAATGAAAATATTACACACCTCCTCCTTAATGTTCAAGTCGATGCACCATCTTTAAAGTGTTCTAGGTGCCAATTGGGTTGACGTAGAAGTCTCTAATTGCAATAAGAATCCCTCATATGATAATAATAATATAGATAAAATTCTGGTATTTGTCAGGTGTGAATGTCTAGTATGTATATATATATATATATATATATATATATATATATATATATATATATGAGCTCCTCCGTGGCTAAGCGGTTAGCGTACGCGCCTTTGGCGTGGGAGTCCCGGGTTCGATTCCCGGCGGGAGCTCATGTAGTTCGGATTCCACGTTAATCAGTAGGTCCACGTCTCATATAGCCTCGCTGCTGAACGGGACGTTAAACTCAAAATCAACTCAACTCATATATATATATATATATATATATATATATATATATATATATATAGTCGGTTCCATGGCCAGATCCATCTTTTTTGTATAAGTGATTATAGGTACCATATAAAGACTACTAATGCCTGAAATACAAGTTTAAATGAAATGAAATCTTTAAGTTTTACGTCCCACGGTTATGCCGGTCAGGCTAAAGGAGACGGTGATGATGAGAGATTAGTGAAATGGTGGAATGAAGAAAGTGGGAGAATCCCGAGAAAACCCACGAGCACGGTGTTTGTCCACCACAAAGTCCACACGGCGCGAGCTGGGATCGAACCAGGGACACCATGCACCGGAGGTGAACGCTCTATCACTGAGCCACCGCCCCCCCCTTAATACAAGTTTAAGTTCCCACTTGAATAGTAGACTTCTCCCTACACAACTTTAGTGATACATAAGGCTGTAAAGTAAAGTTTTAAAAAAAACATCACAAAGTGACTTTTCCTTCCTTAAGTGCGGTACAGCGTGTTAACGAGTAGTGTAATACAGTGGACCCTGATTCAGGTGTACATACGGAATACTACTTCTGCTTTTCGTGAGTATGTGTGTGTGTGTGTTTGTATGTCAAATCAAATTGAACTATTTTATTTGTACGTTAGAAAAAAGGCATGTTGTCGTATGACATTTGACATACAAAGCAATAGAACAGAATAATATTAGCATTTCAACATAATTTCCTATTGTAGCTTTCGAATTACATGTCATAAAATGTACTAACTTAGAGTAGAAAGTGTAATGTGCATGTTTCTTAAATTATACCCTAATATAGCTCAATATTAAGGAAATTCTGTCATAAAAAGGATTGCCAAGCACAAAATTCTGATTTTTGCTGAAGTACAAATTACACTCTTCTTTAAAGAAACGATGGAATCTTCTATCCTTTCTATTCAAAATCCAAGGAAATCTTTGTAATAGTAGCGCAGTAAGCGATTACAATACACCCGTCGTCCTTCCTCACAGTTCACTTAAAATGAGAGGTTTTTATTGTGTGCGTGTGTGTGTATGTATCTGATATTCTCTCTCTTCCCCTTCCCCGTACACACACTTTTAAAGAAAAATGTGTTATTCGGAAAAGACGTCATCCTTGTTCAATAAACACATTTGAGGCTTCACTATGCTTGATATCTCAGAGAGATAGCTTTCAAAAAAAAAAAAAAAAAAAAAGTGTATCAGGTCGTTTTCTCAGAGAATCAGATGCTAGATTGATCGAGTTATTTGGTTCTTAAAGACGTTAGTGCTTAGAGTTGCCTCCTTGGGAGAGATAAGATCATTACGCATTCTATAGTACCAAATAGACTTTTGCTGTGTAAGCGCGAAGCGAGGGATAACATTAGATCTATTTTTTTTCTTCGGTTACGTTTTTCGTAGTTCATTTTTTTTCTCTCTCTCAACAAATACGCAGCAGTAGAGGGCATTAAAGTCGACGTTTCTGTCAATAACTCTACAATATCTTTCCCTCCTTTTTTCCCTTCCACTTTATTTCTCGTTACTCTTTTCTGTCCCTCACTCACTCTAAAATTTCCCTCTTTTTTCTTAAAAAAAAAAAAAAAGAAAACCTGAGGAATCCTTGATGGAAAGTTAGAATGACTCTGGGATGGTTACCCAACTTCGGAAATTGATTATGCTTATTTTATAGGGTAATAACGACAAAATCGGAAAAGCAATTAATGTGACATTTCCAACCCTTTTTCTTCCCTTGGCAGTCATCCATGATTTTCACGAAATGTTCGTACAGATAGATATAAAGACATCTCGAGACCGAAGCTGAACACATGAGAGTGGAGGGTTGTTGGGGTGAAGGGGGGGGGGGTCAGAGAAAAAATCCAACCTAAATTTCCTCAAGAATGTAGCAGATAATTTCCACCTTTTGGTATCAGCAAGTAAAAGTGAAGCTCTTTAATTTTATATTTGGTAACCGCATTATATTTTAACTTTACGGGATTTCTACATATTCTCATTTATTCTTCATCGTGTTGAAAGTGACAGTGAACTGCACTCAAAGGAATTACAAACTAAAACATCAGACGTTGTCTCTATTTAAAATAAATTTAGAAATTCTATAATAATCATTAGCTTCGAAATAAGTCTCTCAAAATATAGGGTAGAGAACACTGGAGAAAAATTATTTGGATCGAACTTAAAATCAATGAGAAAGGCTACGTGGCTATTCCTGTCATGTACTTCGTGGCTTGTTTCCCGTGGTTTTTTCCACACACAAACGTATCTTGCTCAAAATTAATCACAGGTGAATGAACTGGTACCTCAAACTGAAGCATAAATGCAATCTGGATCCCATTTCAAAATATTTATAAAGATTTTAAATTCTAAGGGGAACCAATTTTCATGTTTTTCTAGGGGGGACACAAATATTAATGATTGTCTTCTCAGGAAATGTTCCAAGTTATGACACAAATTTGACTTGAATTTTTCTCTATTTATTGAATGCATGAGGTAAATTTTATAGTTTTGGAGAAGTATGCGTTAATTTTATATCCTTTGAACTAAAGTTAATGTTATTTTAGCTCCAAAGACCAACTTATCACGCCTAGGGGATAAGATGGTGAATATTTGCATTTTTAACATTTTACTTTCCCTAAAATTATATAAGATTACTAGCTGAACCTGCGCTCTCTACACAGTGCATCATTCATATATGAGCATGAATCTCCTTGCATTTCTCACAACATATGGAAATGTCACTTTACGGACACAAGCGAAAGACGTCTTGATAAAAATCAGCGAGGGGTACCATAAAGGGGATTTTTTTTTCAATATCTCTCACCGTTTGCAATTTTTGAGCCTACTTCCTGTTGGAGTTTATAATTCATGTATCACCAGTGTTTTCTTTCTTCCTGCATGCAGTATGTAATAAGCAAATACATTACACACACAATTAATTATGTTAGTGATATATGGTGTTCATTAGGGATTAGCACGAGCGAGTTCGAGCGAGTTTTGTTTGAAACTCGACTCAACTTGAAACAGACATCTTTGAGTTCGACTTGAGAACTCGGCTCGGAAAATTTCCTGCAACTAGACTATAAACTCGACTAGAATTCGGGTCGAGCAGAGCCAAAACGAGTCAAATCGAGTTAAGTGCTCTAATCCTGTGTGCAGTTTCAAGAACTCTCTTCAAATATTCTACACAGACAATAATCAAAGGCGGTTTGTACCTGAATTCTAAAAACTAGTTAACTGTATATCTCAGTCGTCGAGAAGTCTTCAGGAGGCACGACGACGTTCACGTGGTTCTCGGTTTGAGTCCTGGAGAAGCAAGTATTCAGGCTCGAGCCAAAAGTTGTTAAAAGTTTTAGGGCGGCGGGCAAACATATTGAAAACTGCTCGACCCGGGTTTAGTGCTGTCAACGGCTCGAGCGGCTCAGTTCACAGTTCATTCACTATCGAGTCGAATCGAGAAGTAAGTCGATACAACAGCTCACCCAACCGAGCCGGCTCGAGCCGATGGCTCATCCGATCTGAACCAAATCGAGCTGATGGCTCACCCCAGACAAGCCGGTTCGAGCCATCGACTCAGTCGAGCCGAGTCGAACGGAGCCGATGGTCTCGTTTCAAGGGAGCTGGCTCGAGCCAATGGCCTACCTAAGCCGAGTCGGTGGCTCATTTCAACCGAGCCAGCTTGAGCTGTTCGCTCAGTTGAATCGAGTTGAGCCGATTAACATCACTACCCGGGTTGGGCTTCTACTTGGGCTCAAAAATTCAACCGTGCAGCTTTCAGCCTTAGTGCTCACGACATTTGAGGCTGTCTCGTTATAGAAATCTATTGTCATCTCATTATCGAGACAAGACGAGATGCGAGTGGTGTCTCGTGTCGTGAGAAAGACTAAAACTATTCCACATTATTGCTTACATTTCTTATGATTTTGGCTTTGAAGTCTAATCAGGCCGTGATTTCAAAACAAGTTAAAACGAGCTGAACGAGTGAGTCATTTATCAAACTCGACTCGAAATTCGACCTCAAAAACAGTGACTCGGCTCGGAACTGGACTCGAATTCGAGTCGAGTTTTAGCTAGACTCGAGTCCATCCCTATCCATTGGACAAAAACACTCCAAACAATAAGTATTCATCTTAGACTGGAGGAATGGTTATCCTTTGTTCTTCATTATCATATGGACATGAAACAAACGCCAGAGATATACAATCCCGGTATACAAATATGTGGTGTTGGAATGTATAACTCGTAGGGTATGATGCTTTAGTTTTTTTGTTTTTTTTTATAAACTTAACACTTCTACTATACCCCTAAAACATGTAATAAAGAAATAACATATACTTAATTAGAACTGAACAATCTATATAAAATATGCAATCGATCAGTGAAAACTGGATCTTTCTACAGCCTATGGTTCCCAAACAACTCTACGTCATTAGGAAGATTCATCGAGAAAGGTTTGAGTAATAAAAAAATTAGTTTACAGTATTAAAAATAAAGGTTTATTTTTCATGAAACTTTTAGTATTTCATTTTTGCCTCATCCTCCCTTGCATGTTAAAACGCTACTAATATATCATTACATATTACATATATGCACTAATAACTCAACTACCATACCATTTTTGACCAGCATTTGAAAACCTCTAAAACTTTCAATATTATTATTATTATTATTATTAGTTTAATGCATAAAGAAAGAGGGATATCATCTAAACAGTTACCTAATAGCCCCTAAGAGTAAAATCTGAATGAAGTCTTCAAAACATAAGAATTTTAACTGAAAGTTTATTTCATTGTGGAATACAAAGGCATATTTTTTTTTACCCTCTTCTTTTTTCCCCTCAGTTCCTTTTGTATATTTTTGTATTCTACACAAAGTTTATGAGAGTCATAACTTGGAGGAATAAAACTTGGGATTTGATCACATAAAGAGGTAGTTTTGGAAGCACATTAATCCGTACGGCTACCAGAAACGTGGAAGCTCAGATACAAAAGAAAATTAAAAAAAAAATAAAAGAAACACTATTGTGAAAGGCAAATATGTTGAAATTTTACTTTCAAGTTTTCCTTTTCCATTGCCTTGTCGATAATTTCTGAATGTTTATGTTATATGTAAGTACAGAATGGCCAAAAATTAGAGGCCAGGAAAGATTAAATGTAGACAAGCTATGTATATTCTAGTCGTATTCAAGAAAAACATAGTGGGTACTTTCGTAAGCATAATAGGAAAAAGATATGGTCTGTAGTAAGTTTTAAATAAAATGCTATGTAAACAGGAATTGAGTTGAATTGGAGTTTAACGTCTCGTTCAGCAGCGAGGCTATATGAGACGTGGACCTACTGATGAACGTGGAATCCGGATCCCATGAGCTTCCGCCGGGAATCGAACCGGGGTCTCTCACGCAAAAGGCGCGCACGCTAATCCCTTAGCCACAAAGGAACTTTAAACGGGAATTAAATTTCAGTGGTTTATGCTACAATGTGATATTCTTGTACTCACTGCAGGTGAGAGAGCATGATGGCTCAGTGGTTAAGCGCTCAGCTCTGGTGCAAAATGTCATTGGTTCAACCTCAGGCCATATGAGTTTCTGGTAGGCAATATGGTGTCTCTACCTTTTTATGAGGGTTCTCCATTTTCCTCCCACATTCTTACTCAACTAATTCCATCTTAACCATTTATTTCCATTAATTATATGTTTGCGTTAGCCTACAGAGCATAATCGTTGGACGTAAAACTGAAATAGTTAGTTTCCTTTTCTCTTGTAGTAATTTAATTAACAGGTTTCAGGGCTAATTTTTTTTGTTCTGTTCAGGTTCCTCAGAATCTTAGGCGTCGGTGTTGGATTTTTCTCAAGAAAGGGAAAGAACGTCTTCACTATTTCATTTCGTTTGGTAGTGCAAGAAATTTAATGTAGTGGTATGTCTAAGTGTTCTAGATATTACGCTTCAGTAGAGATATAAATCTTCTAGACAGTTAGGTAAGTATGTATGATACTAGTATTCGTAGTGGCTACAGTTAGGGATGCGCACGAGACGAGTCGAGACAGGATTTCCCTGACAAAATTCGAGTCGAGACACGCCTCTTCCAATAGAGAAATATACATTTTTCGGGTCGAGACATCATTTTTACATCATATTTTCGAGACGAGACAGCCACAAATCTTGTCTCGTGCGCATCCCTGGCTACAGTTCATAGTGGTGATGGTGGTGGTAGTAGTAGTAGTAGTTAACATTAATAGTCTATTTTTAACACTTATTTTCAACATTAATAGTCTTGCTGCAAATTTTCAATGTTTGCAATACTTTAACAACAAACTAAGATATAGAATCTATTTTGACCCGCCTTTCTTTTTGTTTCAGGTAAAGCTTGTATCCTAAATTTTAAGCATAGTCCACCCGATTCCAGTGTAGCTATGAACTCAACTTTTAAACACGAACAAGCTTAAACAACGAACGCAAATAAATATTTACTCAGTTCGTTCTAGGTTTTCTTTTATTAAGTCTCAACTCCTTCATTCTGATTGGAAAATCCCTCTTGACTTTGAAATCTCTAGTGCGGTCCCGAGTGCGCAAAGACGCATACGAACTCTCAAAAATCAACCAAATGCTATGTACACAAAATGCAAATATGTTCGTGCCATTTCATGGCCGAACAGGCTACTTGTATTGTAGTATTTGAGTACAAGATCCTGAGACCAATATTCGGACCCAAGAGGAACGGAAATGGTGGAAACCATAACGAGGAATTACATAATTTATACCATTTACCAAACATTGTTAGGGTCATCAAAACTAGAGGGCTCAGCTGGGCAAGTCATGTAGCCAAAATGGAAGAAAGTAGGAACACTTTCAAAGTCTTAACTGGAAGTTCAATCGGAAAACGACCATTAGGAAGACCTAGGCGAAGATGGGAGGACAATATTAAGATGGATCTCGCAGAGATAGGAATACAAAGTAGAAACTGAATCCGGTTGGGTAAGAACAGAAGTCAATGGAGATCGTTTGTGAACTCCATACCCATATACCATAGAGTTAGTTAGTTTAGTTAGTAGGTTACTTGTGCGTTTCCTATATACGTATGGTTACCTACTTGAATATGTTGAGATATTCATCTAGTATACAAACCCGATTCAATCCTGCCTCATATATTCTCGGTGCTGGAGAGGAAATAAAACTCCAATTAACGAACCAATCAATAAATACGTTTATCGATAACCTAAGCTATTCAATTCATTCCCAGACACTTAATTTTTCTCTAAAGAAAGTAATCCATAATGTTCGTAAGAAGAAAGAAATCTAATTTTCAAAACACTATCACTTGTATATTTATGCAATAGGGTATTCGTATTCTAGTCCACATGACGACTATATCGTATGTAATATTTCGCTCAGGAAAACGGGACAGGAGTAACATATAGCATTACACACACACACACATACATACATACATACATACATACATACATACATACATACATACATACATACATGCATACATACATACATACATATACAAAATATCGATAAGATTGTGACAGAAAAAATACTTTCTTGTATGTGATATTTGCACTCCTATTTGTATATCAATTACTGTAGACGTACCTAGCAAATAATCGTCCAAACAATGACACATAATGTCATTATTTATTGATTCTGGATGTAGAAGCACACAACTTACCTTCCATGTAAATAACATTGTAGTTTAATCAATAAATATTTTTGTCTTCATTGATAATACCTAGGTATATCAGAAAGCTACCTACATATTCACCTTATAGAATATCCATCAGAATGAATGAAAAGAAAAGCAATTTTTGCCATGTGTCTTAAAGAGAGATCAATAAATGTTACCTTCTTTTTGGCAATAATATTATAGTAGCATTTTACTGATACTCATGTATTCTATTTATTTCGTACATATATCAGGTGTTCTAAAAATGGTCCGTGAGCAGATGCAATACCCTCCAAGGCCTCCTTTAGCCGCTATGGGGAATCAAAATTTCACTGTGTTGCAACGTCACAGATTAATTTGTAACCATTTATATTACTCTACAAATCCATCAAACAGTTATATCGATTGCTACACTAATAAGTGTTGATGTCTATCGACTTTAACTGTCATCTGGAAAGAATTGTTGCAACTTTTTGATAGATTGGTAGATCTTCTCTATGATTCTTTATCTACAACGTTGCCACATAGTGCAATTCGGGTCTCCAGACGAGGACCCGAGAGATATACAAATCTGTATATTATTTTTACATTATTTTGACTTGTAGAATAGTGCTCTGTAGTCCATGGGCACCATTTTTAGAACACCCGATATATATAGCCTATATATAGCCTAAGAAGTGGTGTGGCAAGCAAACTATTTGACACGGAGGTCGCTACTCCGTCATTATCTTCAATCAGATTTTAATGGCAGTGACGATGAGTACTCAACAACGTTTGGTACGTGGACTGTAAATGTAAGAGTTTGAACTCGGGCATAACGCTACGGCAGTAACCCAAAACTTTTTCATGCGAAAGGGGAAGGTGCAGTGAAACACAGTACAGCAACTCATTGGTTCCAGAAATTTCGTGCAGTTTGTAAAATAAATGTCAACGATCAACCAAGGTCTGGCAGCCCTAAAATAACAGATTCTGAGGTCATATGACACATACGAAAGGCCATTGAGAAAAAATTCATCCAACAGTATACAATGATTGTCAAACCAATTGGCATTATAATGCGTCACCTTCACGAACTCTGGAAAATCATCACTAGCTGCCGTGTTGTGCCACTTCAATTAATCCCAACTCAGACCCAAAGAAGAGTGGGTATGTGTTGACAACTGCTGCAAAATTCGCATGGTGTGCACTTCCTGAAGCGGACTGTCAGATGTGACGAAATGTAGGTATTTTTTTTTTTTTTTTTCGAAATCCGAATGTGCAAAAATAGTGGTTGAGCAATTTCTAACTTCCAGGACCGGTAGTCAAAGAGGGCTATTTCAAGCACAGAAAGACCTGTTTTGTGTGTGATGGATTTACGATTTGGGTAATTCACTTCAAGTTCTTTCCTAACGATCTTACCATTAATGCCGACTTTTTTATTATAATCAGTTGGAGTGGATGCATGCTGCACTACTCTAAAAATATCCAGTATACTGGTGTACCGTAAGTACGCAATGTTGCAACAGAATCACGCAAAATCACACACGGCATGAAAAAAACGCAACAGAAAGTGCACGAACTTGATGGCATTTAACTGATGCCACACCCGCCATATAGTCCTGACCTTACCCTTTTCAATTACTATCTGTTTCGGTCCATGGTGTACTGCTGCCTGAAATCATGTTGCTTCACCAACTAGCAGAAGGTGGAAACAACAGTGACTGGCTTCTTTGTCTCTAAGGATAAGACGTATTGACGTGGAATCGAGGAACTGGCAGGAATGAGCCTGCAGACAGTTTAAGACGAGGAACTATACTCTGAATGTTAATATGCTTTCATTATACTATATTAAATACAAGTATCTTTTAATCTTTTCTCATTATTTACTCTATCGTCTCGTCTTCTTTTAAAATTTAGTATGACATCCTTCTTGTCAGGCATGCAACTTACGAGATCAAATTAAATTTTGACAGAACACGATAAAAAATAAACGTATGATAACATCTTTAAACTTGTCTCCTGAGAAAGTTGAAAAAATTAGATACGTCCCTTTGTCTCGAGAGGGACGATTATCTTTCATAAAGATGAAAACGCACAAGAAAAAAAATCTTAGAAGTAAATTACATATCATTATTTCCAAGCCGAAACAGTGAGAAACTTTCTTTTGTCTGGACGAAGTAAAGGAATATATACAGTAAAACTAGTATATTTTGGAAACATTACTACGTACACGCATACATTTTATTTTCTTCGATATATTTGGGTATATGTGCGGAAAACAAAAAAAAAATTATAAAAACTAGTTTCTCTTTTTTGACAATTATCACCAAGAATCATAGGACAAATTTGTAGAGACAAAAAAACAAAAGAAATATTGAACTACGATTTACTTTATTTGACTTGTGTCATCAAGGAACAGGCAAAATTTGGGAAGGAAAGGAGAAAACAAAGAAACTATGTGATAACAGCTGCAGTTTACTTTGCTTCTTAAAATTATCACAAAGAAACTTAGGTCGTACTTGGGAAGAAAAAAGAAAACAAAGAATTTGGTAACAGCTAGGGTTTAGTTTTTTAAAACAAGTATCACAAGAAACACAGGTCGAATTTGGAGAAGAAAAAGGAAAAAAAATATTTGACAGCAGCTACGTTTATTTATTTATTTATTGACAACAAAGAATGGAAAATCAATGGTTCTTCTCATTTTCTTTCTGAAACTTTATCAGTTATCATTCACAAATACCACCATTTTAGGCGAATTGCGAATTTGCATTCGGACTAATTCTCCATTAGTCTTACGAGCTTTTCAACAAGGGAAGATGTGACAATCTTTCAAACCACCACTAACATTTCAAACCACAGCTGCATCCAATGCTATATTCAGCTTGGAAAAATACATGGTAACTTTAAGACGTCATAACGTAGCCAGGACATTTTTCAGCTACGAAAACAAAATATTTGAAACTCCTATCACTCTTAATTTCATGATGCTTTCCATGTTCTATGACACCATTCTCCAAATGGAACAGTAGTCTTTTTCAAGACACCATCTCATCATATTCACTCATATTCACCAAGTGCAATCGGGTTGAGGGAGAATGAGAAGACAGTGCTGTCACTGCAGGTTGGAAATCGTGGTAGGCAGCAGAAACGGAGGTGCAATAGGCTGAATGATATAGTCGACGTGTTAAGCAATTATGCTTGTTCACAAAGCTGTTTAAATCGAAGTGAGCTTCGTCTCAGAAAATGATGGGCTTTGTGAAACCATCACTCTCTGTCGTTCCTTTTCCAGGATCCATTGCACAAATTGTCGAAGTTTTCCAATAATCCACTGGTTTCAGTTCCTGTGTTAGTAGGCTGAACGAGGGAAGCGATAGGACACGCGTCTACGCGTTAAGCGACAGGATACGAAATGCAGAAATTGGTTTCTTTTCTTGTGTTTATGTTATATCATGCTATATGAATGCATCTTCTTGACACAGGTTGACCCTACAGCTCTGCCTACTGTAAAGAAGTGTGTGTGTTTATTATAATATTTATACTATTAACTTACATATGTTCATTTTGATGCACCACGAGTTGTTTATTCCGGCAAGTAATTAATATGAAGTAACTTGTTTCTTTAATTGTGTATTTCAAATAATTTATATTATGGCTATTTGAAATACGTTTCTACATACGAAATAAATAATAATCGTAATTGGCATGTTTAATTTTTGGTAACAAGCCCTCTAATATTTATGCGCTTACTTATGTATAAGCACAGGTATAGAAACACTGTCAAATCTACTATATAGAGATATTTCCTCCTTAAATGTCAATGCGAATTCACATTTCACCAAAAATGGTGGATGTAATTTTATCTGTGAATTGAATGCTAATAAAATATTAGGTGAAATGAGAGTAAGGCGAATAAACAAATCGACCAAATAGATATGAGGAAGCAGACAAGACCCACTATAAACAAGAAGAATATTTTTATTTGGAATGTCATTGGAAACTTGGAGGATAAAGCTTCTCTACCACACTGTATTATATCTGTGTTGATACATGCAAAGACAAAGTGTTTGTGACACCTGTGCCAGATGCGCAAACATTGCGTCATCAAACAAGCAGTGGGAAGTATAACTCCACAAACACTGAATATTATATGACGGGAAATGCAATTACGGATAGGATATTTTGCATGTGACTGAAGGTACTCGAATTGAGTTACAGTATCTAAACTTCCGTGTTCAAAACTTGGTGTCTTGTGTAACAAAGTGGATGTTAAGGAAATCAAAACATTTGAAACATTTTACCATGAATAACTGAGCTTATTTCGTAAAACATGTTTCATAATAATAATTCTAATTCTACACTTCTAAACTTTGCAATGTCTAAATATCAGAAGTCTTATAGAACCGTCCATCCATCTGAAGACAGGTGTCAGAAGAAAACCATGCGAGAAGCGGGTGTTTGAAGTTGTTTCATCGTCCTAAGAATATGTTCCATCTCTTCCATTAATCCTCTATTCAAACTGGAAGTGGTAGAAGCCTTTCGAGATTTATGGTAATCATATACCATAGCCATAGGGGTGTAATGTTTTGAAACGCTCATTTAACATTTATTGCTGCTGGATATTTTATTGTTCAGTCGTACATTTATTGCCAAACAGATCATATGAGTTTTGAGAAGCTCCTCAGGTTGGTTGGTGTCTTGGCGTCATGTGTTTGACCTCAAGAGTACAACGCAAGAGGCATATATCGTTCTCTCGCAAATGCTGTCTAAAAAGTTTTATGTGATCCAAGAACACACATATATATATCGTCACATGACCATCAGACAGAGAGCATTGTGTACATCAGTTAGCATTTTTCAAGTGATTTTGAGATCTGTATGTTAAAACAGCGCCGGTCCAGAAGGGCTAAAGTTTTGAAAAAAGGATTTTTCAGAAAAAATCCCCGTTTTCCTCGAATATCTATTTCCAGGTATATGGTACGGACATATGAATGATACCGTTTGGAAGGTTGCTTTATTCTGAAGAGAATGAGGTACAAACCATGATCCTAGGATGAATAGTGATGATGCAGTAGCTGCTGGACTGAAAGTTTAAAATTTACCTTAAAAATTCCAAAATCCCAAAAGGGATAAAGCAACTATTTTTGTTTTTTAAAGAGTACTAATGGTAATATAGATAGGGGGAAGCATTTATTTATTTATTTGGAATGTATTCAGCATCTGAAGAATGGATTCTATCTCCATCCTTATTTCTCTACTGAAACCAGAAATGATAGAAAAACATTACCACTCCCGGTTTCAGTATTGATCTTATATAACGAAAGCTTTCAGAGATAGCGAGAAAAAACCTTTTTGTTATGAATTTTATTGCCCCAAGAATAAATTTCATCTCGGTTTCTATTCCTCTATCCCAATCGGAAGTGGTGTGAATTTATGATTTCCGATTTCAACATAGATTCTAAGTGAAAATAAAATATAACAGACAGCGAAAAACAGTTGTTTAATACGGATTCAGCGTCAAAAGAATAGACTGACCTTGTCCCATTATTGCAACAGGAAGTTAAGAGACCTACTACTTCCGGCTTTAGTATTGAATTTGCAAAGTTTCGAAGTCTACCGTAGTTTCGTAATGTAAAACAAAACTCTCTTGCCTACGTATCGATTCTTATCTTCTAGTCTTTTGAAGTTTCGACGATGCTGCTCCTTACTGCCACATGCATTACGTACAGATATCATAACAACATAATTCAACGTTATTATCATCATCATAGGTTTTCTGTCATTATTTGCAGGTCATTTGCAGCAACTGAGAACCTTCCATGCTGGATAGTCTTCCACTAACCTCTTCGTTTACACGTACAATATTTCTGTGTTGATATCGTCCATTAATTGTAGTCTCCTTCGCCCCTCCCTCTCTTTCCTACAACCATACTTTCTAATACCAGCCATACACTAACGTATTTTTCAGCCGTAGCCATAAAATTTCTTGCGCTAGTCTTGTTAGCAGCTGTCAATACGTTAGTGTATGGGACCTGGCGTACGTTTACGTACCGAATTTTCATACGCTGGAAAAGTCTGGGCGCTTTTAACTTCGAGCGTAAATACGGCGCGTAAAAACGGCTCAGATGAAAGGGTTTTCGAGCAGCAGGTGGTCTCTTGCCCTTTCCACGGCCTTCTCCCCGGTCTGGTCTTATTGTTTTCAGAACAGAAAACCTGTTCTTGTGTTGTCCTCGCGAATCGTTGCTGAGGTTTGCTGGTAGACTCACCAGAAATCATCATTCCAATCTAATTTCAGTCTTTCCATACAATATACGATTTCTGCTAAACTAATATTTCCTATTGCACAAAACGAGACACTATTTCCAAATTAAAATTCATAATTAATTTTGAGTGCACAGAGAAAAAGGTATTTAAATCCAATACTTCCTAATCTGAATTCGCAAATTATGAGAGCTCCTCCGTGGCTATATAGTCAGCGTACGCGTCCTCTGTGCGGGTCGCCCTGTTCGATTCTAGGCGGGAGCTCATGCAGTTCGGGTTCTACTTCCCATATAGGCTCGCTGAACTTATCGAACCTGATGTCTTTCGACTAGGAATTTAAGATTTAATTTAATATTTGGACATTATTATTATTATTATTATTATTATTATTATTATTATTATTATTATTATTATTATTATTATTATTATTATTATTATTATTTTACACAGGTAAAGGCGCATATAAAGATGAAGTCACACCTTCAGAGTTACCCATGTTGTGATACTGAAATGAAATCTTTGAGTTTAACTTCCCACGATTATGCCATTTAGACTAAAGAATACAATAATTAAGGCAAGTGAATGATGACGAGAGAATTGGTGGAATGAAATTTGGGAGGAAACGAGAGTACTCTGCGAAAACCAACGGACATGATGTTGCATACACAAACTTATTTGCACGGGAATTGAACCAGGGACCCCACGCACAAGAGATAAGTGCTTTAGCACTGAGCCGCTGTGGCCCTCAGTGGTTAACACCGGGCGACGGTAATTTTGTCACCGGAAAATTCGTCACGGTAATTTCGTCACCGGTAATTTTGTCACCAAAATATTACCATATAGGTAATTTCGTCACCGAAAATCATGTCACGATAATTTCATCACCAGTGTCTTTTAGAACATAATACAAGTACAGTGAATGAACTCGAAAAAGTTTTTGAAATTGTTTTCTTTAATCTTCAACTGCCAAAACTGTGCAGCATAATCAAAATATATTATTTTTATTAAATAAAGAGTTACATATTTTAGATATTGTATTTGAGACAAGAGATAGAAGTTTCCAGTAATTCTATCACAGAAATATTGTCATATAGGAAATTTTGTCACGGTTATTTCTTCACCTTTGTTGAATTAAATAGGGACAAAGCAAACGATCAAACAGATTACGTTATTTTAATAAAACTTAGAAAACAATTCAGTTGGTGTTGAACTCTGCAAAATTGAAGTTTCTGGTACTCGACGCAAGAACAAGCACCAGTAGGAGAAAATAAGGTCTGCTTGAGCAAATGTTAAAAGCACAGGCAACATGGGGCACTAATGGGTTCATTATTCACTATTTACAAATATTAAATTTCGCGAATATAAAAATTTCAGAACAGAAAATAATAAACAAATATGGGAAAATACGCCAATCTGTTAATTTTCCCGCAGAATAGACGAAAATTTTCTTCGTTCTAGTACCGTTCTCTGAGATCAAACTCTTGGACCTTCCAAGTTAACAGAGTCATTTGAAAAGAGTGGCCTTTTTAAAGAGCTATTAAAAGAATTATATTATATTTGAACTCTGAGTAAACATTGGCAAATTGTTATTGGATATATGTGGAGACCAAATTTCTATAAAGGAAGAAAAACGTATAAATATTTCTGGATGTTTCCTTTAAATATAGCCTTATCAACCTATTAAAAAGTGAAACATGGATTGTGAACGCAACTTTTCAATGGCTCAAAAAAAAAAAAAATGTTTGAGGTGAGACTTTCTTTACTAGGTATACGCCCTAATGTAGACCAAGACACAAAATTCATATGAAGAACTGTTTCGTGTGGTGGTGCATCAGTGCAGTGAATTTAGTGAATATCCGGACCTGTAACTATGCTAATGGATTTTATTATAGTGTAAATGCAACTTTTGGAGATTCAACTCGTTTATAGCGTTACTTTTTTCACCTGACTCAGTCAACATGGAGGAAGGTCCAAGAGCTTGGACTCTTAGAACGGTACAAGAGCAATTAAAATTTTCGTTTATTTTGCGAGAAAATAAACAGATTTGCATTTCTTCCAATAGCAGATGTGCATCGATTAATACAAGTGACTTCGGAGGAAGAGCTGGAACTTCTGGACTGTTTTGATAGCACTTACGTGTCAAACACGTATCGCCGTGTTAAAGCTCGGTCTGGGAATTTTGTTTGCGTAATGTGCCCCGTCTATATCCCCCAGACAATTGGAATGTTCACCAATCTACCTTTAACAGCAATTCTAGGATAAATAATATTTATGAATTGTGGAACTAGAAGTTTCATCATCTAGTAGGAATGTCCCACGCAACTATTTGGAAGCTTATTCATGAAATTCAACAAGTTGAAGCAACGGTTTCAGCTGTCCTTCATCAAGATGCTGTGGGGCAACCACCCAAACAGCAAACTAGAAGAGTGTTTCAGATTTTTCAGAAACGGCTCTTGGAACTAAATGTTTGAAAAAAAATTGCTTGTTGTTTCCTATCATGTTATGAATAGTAGAAAATGAACATGTAAACCATTTATTGCATTACTACAAGTTATATTTTGTTTGCTAATTTTCTGTTCTGAAATTTTAATATTGCCAAAACTTAATTTTTGTAAATAGTGATATATAAATCCATTACTGGCCCATTTTGCCTGTGCTTTTAACATTTGCTTGTGTTATTTTATTGCTGTTTGTTCTTGCTTCGAGGATCCGAAACTTTGATTTTCCAGAGTCGAACACCAACTAAATTGTTTTCCAACTTTGATTAAGATAAGGTCAGCTGTTTCGGTCGTTTACTTTGTCTCTACTTAGTTCAACAAAGGTGAAAAAATGACCATGACAAAATTTCCTGCATGCTAATATTTTGGTGACAAAGTTACAAGTAACGAAATTACTATGTCGAAATTTCCGGTGAGCGAAATAACCTACATGCTAATATTTTGGTGACAAAATCACCGGTGATGAAATTATCTAAATCCGCTAACACCTAACCTTTCAATAAATAAATATTTAAATTATTTTTAACAACTTGATAAAAACTAAATGGCAAGATAAACTTTAAAATAAAAAAAAAGGTAGGTGGAAGCAACGGGGAGGATTCCTTCAACTTACAAAAGCCGAGGCAACAAGGATCAATCTATTTATAAAGAATGGGGCTGGAGGTAGTTGTATAAGTCTTGTTTTCTCTTTCTGGTCTATTTTTGAGCTGTGGATAAGGTAGTAAAAATTGGTATTCCGTGAGGGGATAATTTATTCTATTTGTTACTACTATGGGGGCGCGGTGGCTCAGTGGTAGAGCGTTCACCTCTGGTGCTTGGGGTCCCGGGTTCGATCCCAGCCTCCGCCAAGTGAACTTTGTGGTGGACAAACACCGTGATCGTGGGTTTTCTCGGGGTTCTCCCGTTTCCTCCCACTTTCTTCATTCCACCATTTCACTCATCTCTCATAATCACCGTCTCCTTTAGCCTAACCGGCATAAGCGTGGGACGTAAAACTTAAAGATTTCATTTCATTTTTTGTTATTACTATATTCTTCGTTAATATTGTAAGAAAAAAAAAAAACGAAAGCTGCAACCATTAATAAATCATATTTTCTTTAAATTGAATTTATCATTCAGTAACCCACTTTTTAACGACCAAAGTCAACAGTCTAAAACATTGTATAACAAAAAAATTAATCAATTATTCAACTATCGGAACACTCCTTTACTCCCTTATTTTTTGTAAACTGCAGTTCCAAACAATAGTTTTATTTCGGAAGGTAAGAGGAAATCACACATCAAGCTCGTTCAGATTGTATTAAATCATCATTGTGTCTGTTTAGAAATTTAAATGTTTCCAATCTACATCGTAAAAAATTGAAAATGAAATGAAATGAAATTTTTAAGTTTTACGTCCCACGGTTATGCCGGTTAGGTTAAAGGAGACGGTGATAATGAGTAATGAATGAAATGGTGGAATGAAGAAAGTGGGAGGAAACGGGAGAACCCCGAGAAAACCCACGCACACGGTATTTGTCCACCACAAAGTTCACTTGGAGGGGGCTGTGATCGAACCCAGGAACCCAAGCACCAGAGGTGAACGCTCTACCACTGAGCCACCGCGGCCCTTCGTAAAAAATTCAATATAACTTTTTCCCTGTCCTGTGTCCTCCTCCTCCGAAGTATGATTTATATAAATATTTAGCGATCTCAGATCACTAAGTACAATGATCTAAGATTGTACCAAAAATAGGCCAAATGGATTGAGTTGCTTGGACGTAATATAGATAAATGTGAATTTTTAATCCTCTTCGGCGTGGCTCCCAGTCTGCCATAGGCGCCCGAAGGGGAGGGCAGGATGGTTCACGAAAATGTATACTTAATATAGCAAACCATGTATATTAAATACGAGACATAATATAGCAACCATGGAGATGGGTCCCGCTCTAGAAAATTTTCTTCGGGCGCCCCTGCAGTCTGTTTATTTCATATTGTGACGTACCACTTTGACAAAGCTTTGCTGCAACAGTGTATTTCAGATCATGTTTAATGGAAATAGTATATTGAGAACAACGTGCTCTCTACTATGAGCAGTGAAAAAAAAAAAAAAAAACACCCTTGCAATTGTTTGACATGCTGTTGTGTGTATAATATGTTCGTATAGTTATCTACAAAACTTGTCGGTGTGATTCATCCAGCTGATTATTTATTAGTGTAATTATCAGTAATCATTAGTATATTATTTATTGCATTATCTATCTATTAACATGCTACAATACCAACTAAAATCCATTTCCTGGTCCAAATCTTTCTGTTTCTTCTATGCTTTCTTTTTATTCTTTTACTTTACAACACAATGTTTATAGCACCTGCACTTAAAACCATGGCCTCAGACAGATCCATCTTGGTCAAGCAACTTGAGTAAACTGGAAAACTACCATGTGCTCAAACAACAGGCAAGAGGAAGAGCGAAAAATGTCCGCTTCTTTTTCTTCTTCTTTTACGCGCCTATTTTTACGCTAGGTGTATGGGCCAACTTACGGACCGAAATTTACGACATCATTTTACGGACCGAAAATGCGCGCTGAAAATACGCTAGTGTATGTTGGCCTTAACACGTCCCTTATGATGCAGTTCCTTCCTAGCCAATGTCCCAACCAGTTTCTCTTCCTCTTCTAAAATTCTCCTTTTCTTCCTCACCATTTCTAACATTCTCTTGTTCGTTTTCCTCTCGAACCAGCTAATTCTCTCCAGTTTGCTCCACATCCACATTTCAAAAGCTTCCAGTCGATTTTCATTATTTTTGTGTAATGTCCATGTGTCTAACCCATACAGTACAATACTCCACACGAAGCATTTTATGAGTCTTCCTCTCAACTCTTTATTCAAGGTCCCATAAAATAGTAGTTTCTTCCCATAAAATAATATAGTTTGTGGCTATTTGATGCGTTTTTGAAGCGTTACTCTCTAGAGTGAACGCAACCAAGGTGGCTATTTGGTAACTTCATTTTCGCCAGAGTAATAAATCATACTGTGAGCCAGTCAGGGTTTTCAGGTCTTTCTCACCAAGTCCGATCTAAAATAGCAGAGTTCCAGTACTCTGCACAAAGCATCTTCAAAGCAGCTGTTTCTTGCTAAAAATCCCCTTGCCAGGCAACACGTCTTTCCTTTTTTCCCCTTCCTTTTGGCATATTTTAAACAGCAGGCGATCTAATGTTCCGAAACGCACCAAATACGCTCGAGCTGACGTTTTCTCTGTGCTTTTATTGCTTTCTTGCTTGTGATTAGTCATCCACATTTAAATACATGGTCAGAGTATTCCAAGCGTGATCATGAGCAATAAAAACGCATTGCAAACGCTTCAAATAGCCTCTCTGTAAAGGTTTCTTTCACCATTCCTATCCTTGCTTTTATTTCACGTTCAATTTCATATCATTACTAGTAATACTACCCAGGTATCGAAAACTAGTCACCTGTTCTATTTTCTACCCTCCTAGTTGTACAGAACTCCCTCGTGGCTAAGCGGTTAGCGTACATGCCTTTGGCGTGGGGGGACCCGGGTTCGATTCCCGACGGGAGCTCATTATGGTTCGGATTCCACGTTAATCAGTAGGTCCACGTCTCATATAACCTCGCTGCTAAAAAGAATGCTAAACTAAAAATCAACTCAATTCCTAGTTGTATATTTGACACCGATCCCTTTGTTCCAATCACCGTTGCTTTTGTCTTTCTATCGTTTATTTTCATCCCATATTCTTTACAGAAAATTCCCAAATTCAACATAATAGTTTTATATATATATATATATATATATATATATATATATATATATATATATATATATATATATATATATATATATATATATATATATATATATATATATAACATGCTTACACTTGACATTACAAATGGCAGCAGCTGTAATCATCGATTGAAGTCAAACATGACACAGAATGAATGGGATTAGTGATTTTAGTACGTCCAATCTTCCAAGTCATTAACATTATTGTTTTTTTTTCTTTCTTTCTTTTCCCTCTCTTGATTTCAGATATCGGCACATAAGAATAATATCTGATTGTGAGGGAATTTCTCTATCTCTCTTTACCTTCTTTCTTTAGTCGTTCGCTCAGAGGAATTGAGTAACAAGAGTTTCGACTTTTATCGTGCGAGGACTGATGTTCGATTCTCTCTCTTTCTCTTTTTTTCCTTTTAAAAAAAAACAGAAAAGGAAATCTTTGTTGGATAGTCTCCAGCTCCGCCTCGACATTGTTCGCAAACGGTGTCACCTCTTTTGTTCGTAACTTTTCACAAGTTTTAGATTGTAAAGTCTTTGCTCAACCCCCATCTCAACTACGGATGCGATTTCCTTCCTTCTCAAGCGGAGTAGAACCCTTTCTTAAGAGCTAACTTCAGGACAAAATGTAGAACGAAAGGATCACTTTTATTTCGACAAGAAAAGAGAAGGAAGTTTTTCAGGCGTTTAAATGCTTTTCTAAAAGGTCAAGAACCCACTTTCAATTACGCTCCAAATATCATTGAAAACTAACTACTAGACATGTTGGTCCAAAAGAACTTTTTCTTTCCTTTTTTCTTTCATCCCATAGTAAATCTTTGACTTAAAAATTTGGTTATTTTATTAATTGATACGAATATAGATGAATTTTACTACAATTAAAGATAAATAATATTTAAGCTGAAGATATACAAAGTGTTTCATAATGAACATCGAGGTTTTAAGCCTTCGTATTATTTATTACAATTAACTTACAATTATAAATAATTCAGATACAATTATAATCAAATGAAAGACTAATTCAAACAGTTTTATCTGCAAGCATGCGCATGCATTGTTTCCTCTGTCTGGCATTAGAATCCACTAGTAACAAAGATGGCGACTATTGATCAGAAACTGTTGAAGCAACTGCAACTGGTGTTTCTTATCTTGATGCGCTACAACTAGGACTCTCTCCTCAATTGGAAGAAGGTAAACCAGAGAACTTTATTTGACAGCAAGACGGTGCGCCGTCTCATTGGCGTAACGAAGTACGCATGAAGTCCGTGGTTCATTTCAAGCTCGTGCCATTTGGGCTTTGTGGCGGACAAACACCATGTTCGTGGTGTTTTCGGGTTCTCCAGTTTTCTCTCATTATAACCATCATCATCGGAGAACAGTCGTGGGACATAAAGCTAAAAAAAGAAAAGAAAAAGAGAGTAATTTTGACTCTACCATTTTTTTTCATTGCATTTGCAGTCACCAGCCTTCTTTCTGAACTTTCAGAACATTTCGATGGGATTCTATCTTTATTTTATGACATGTAAATAAACGCAGGACTCTCTCAGATTTAAGTGCACATGTTGAAATTATCGGACCTCTAAAATACCACAGACAGTATTACGTGTCTTACACCTCGGCTAATACGGATTTTTACTGATTAATTGGGTAATCGGACAGTTTCAGGAAATTCTAATGACCTCGTATACTGGTCATCGTATACTGGTCACTAATTCTCTGAAAATGTGAAATTTAAAAGTTACATAAACACTGTATTGAACTTCTATTTAAACACGAAGGAAAATTTTCAATTTAATGGTAAAGAGTTTATACAGTCGAAAACCAACAGACATTGCCAACTCAAGTAAACCATGGCACAGAGAGGGAATTTGACTAGTAAACTACAGCACAGAGAGGGAGAGTTCTTTGTGGACAAAACAGATAGACGCAAAAGAAACTAGAAACAAAGTTGTGTGTGTACCAATGATGGTGTTGTTTTCAGGTTTTAGGTGAAATATTTCCCAGAGAAAATACTATCGAGTGGAGCTAATGCTTGAGAGACGAACGCAGCAGAAACTAAACCAAGTCGTGTAGTATTGGTGATATTGTATCCAGGTTACAGGTGATATATTTCTTAGAGAAAATTCAATCAAGTGGAGATATTACTTGACAGACTGACGCGAAAGGAACTAAACAAAGTCGTGTGCCAATGGCGATATTGTCTCCAGGTTACAGGTGATATATTTCCCAGAGAAAATTCAATCAAGTGGAGATATTACTTGACAGACTGACGCGAAAGGAACTAAACAAAGTCGTGTACTAATGTCGATATTGTCTCCAGGTTACAGGTGATATATTTCCGAGAGAAAATTCAACCGAGTAAAGATTTACTTGACAGGAGGAACTAAACAATGTCACGCCTTAATAGCGCTATTGTGTTCAGGATTTAGGTTAAATATTTCCCAGAGATAGGAAATATAGAGGGATGAAGAAAGTAGTGGGTATATAGTATGGAACTAATAGTTGTATTGTTTTCAGGATATAGGTGAACTATGCCACGGACGAAATATGAACAAATAAAGAAAATTCTTTGGACAGAATGGATCTAGGCCAAATTATCCCAATAAATATCTGGAGAAGTCAATGTTCTATAGAAATAAGATCATACAGTAGTGTCATACGGTTTGTTTTGGTATATTGTTTACTCATTGTTTGCACGATAGTGTCCACAGAATATTGCCTTTGTATGCTGTCATGAGGTACCAGCAGATGAGATAATTGATGATCACCCTGAATAATTTATGTAAATCACGGCATTACTTAAAAATCGTACCCAATTTTTGATATAATGTATATGACAGACTCTGGATTGGGAGAAAGATGCTAGTCGAGTAGACGTCACGATCAATTGACCTGAATCTCATAGTAAATATGATTCCTATATAGGTCATCCTTAAATTTGAAGAGGTTGAGAAATTCGAGCTTTGAATCATCTGAAGAAGAGGATAACATTTTTAATGGTTCATCTTTACCTCCATTTGTAGAATAAATATTTAGAAAATAAAACACGATGCAACTTGAGATATTTCGATGATGATGTTTCATGTGTGAAATACGTTTCGTATTATAATAACGTGGTATTTAGCAGTTCAATTACAGGTTTCAGACTTTAAAATCACGTTCTAGAAGTAGTTTCAGTATTCCACAATTAGTTTTTTTTAATTTTCATTCTTTTCATTGTAAAATTTATCCATGACATTAATATGAATTACTGAAAATCGTGCTACCATTCAAACGTTTTTTAATGACGAGGTAAGGAAAAATACGGTTGACATTACAATTACCGATAGTTTTAGTTTGTATATAGAAAGTATTTTTAATATAATTATCAAATCGTTATTAACCATACTAATATGTTCTAATTCTATTTAACAACGGTAGAATAACAGCACATTTGTCACTTAATCAATATATTGTTACACTGAGAAATAATACATTTTTGCAAATGTTGTAAAAACATGGCATTGTTCTTTAATATACCTACGAATTGTAAATGCATCAAATTACAAAAAGTTATTTCAAAGCACCATTAATAACTTCATAAATCCGACGGAACTAAGTTATATAAAGTTTCGAATAAAATTGTACTGTAATTGTTGCAATGTGTTCCGTTTGTTCTGCACAATTATTTTGTGAATTCCACATACAGTACTTGTAACAAATCTACGCGTACATGCTTTCAGATTAATAGAAAAGATACCAGAATTTTAATTTTGCCATGAAAAGTACTGGGTAATAATAATAATAAACAATATTTTAATTTACAAATGATATTCTCGGAAAATGAAAATCCCAAACATCAAGATGAATAAACGAAACAGAAAGTACGGTATATTAAATGTTTAATAGTAAACAACATATGGTGCAGACTCTATTAAAATAAATACACATATATGTGATGAGTAATTAATTCTGCTTTATTTGTGCTAGGGCACTGCAATAAATTACATTTATTATAAGCAAATATATTAGAAATGAAAAAAAAAGTAAACATGAGGCTAAATATAGCAATGTTTATTATCATAATTGGTTGATATAGGGATCCGAGTTCATGCTAAACATACCGTATATTACATTTAAAATTGAAATGAATTACCGTACAGAAACAAATATGATGATAAATTTTTCACTACTTAAGTGAATAAAAAAAGATGTTACAAAGTTTTCTAGTTGGATTACAATGTAATAGTAACACATATATTGTCATTAAATCAGTGTTAAAATACGTAACATGAGAAAGGTTGTTGACATTTAAGTAAATATCATTATCGATGAGACTTCATTGTATTACATTTTAATTAAAATTTAACGAAAATGTCATGAAGTTTTGACTTTTTCGTACCAATGTTACGACATAGTTGGACCAAAAAGCAAACGCATTTGTAAAATATTATTGTCGGCCATACTTATTCGTGCAGTACACATGAAGGTTTTTGTGTTAATATATGTCGGATGTTCTAAAAGTGGCGCCCACGGACCACAGAACACTATCCTACATGCCAAAATAAAGCGAAAATATGCCCTCCGCGGCTTCCTTCAACCGCTATGGAGAATCAAATTTCACAATGTGACAACGTCGCAGATTAAATTGGAGCCATTAGCAGTACTCTATGAATACAACAAGCAGTTGAATCGATTGCTACATTGATAAGTAACGCTAGTGTTAATCAATATCGACTTTAGCTGCCATCTGGAAAGACTAGATATAACTATTTGATAGATTAGTAAATCTAATATATCGTTCTTAATTTTGCGACGTTGCCACGTAGTGCAATTTGCGTCTCCAGACAATGACAAGAAAGATATGCATATCTATATCTATCTAACTATCTATATATATATATATATATATATATATATATATATATATATATATTGCTTTATTATGACTTGAAGAGTAATGCTCTATGGTCCATGGGCGCCATTTTAGAACACCCGATATATATATATATATATATACAGGGGCGTATTTACGATTTTGTTTAGAGGGCTTTGCTAACTTAATTCTTGGAAACGTGAAAATTCTGTAAGATATTTTATTTACTTTAAAATAGTAAATAAAAGTTCGGAGGAGCTTAAGCCCGGAATTCCCCCTTAAATATGCCACTGATATATAATATATGTATTGGCAGACAATCCGAAGGGAAAATTATCAAACTGCTTTTTAAGACTTTTCGGCTGTCTTAACTATTTCTTCTATCCTTATCGGAAATTGAATCCGCAACCAAGCGCATAACAGTAGAACTTAAGTTTATTGGAAAATTCTTGATTTATATCGCATGTAGCCTTCCGTCAATGAAAGAATAGTATAGTAATAATATAGTGATGATTGTGATAAAATAATGTTTCTCAATCTTTTCGAAGTTAGCACCTCCCGTCATCTCAACCAAATCCACCCATGCACAAAACTGAACATAAGACTTGGCCGAAGCGGTTCGAGAATCAGAAAAAGGCTTCAATTCTTAGAAAGTAACATTGGAAGGAAATTTTCTTTCTTGAATTTGTCTGACAGTATTCATCTTTTCCCTTACAATTGAAGCGCTTGGAGGATAAAGGTGTTATGTTACATTTTTCGAAATGTTACATTCTGGCTGTTCATGCACGTGTTATATGCTATTCATGCTATCTAACACATTATTTGGTGAGTCCTCGTCCTAGAGCAGACATTTAGAAACGATGAAGGTGGTATGTTAATGGGCAAAGTTGTGAAAGTCAATTTTTCCATCATATTCAATTTGTTACATACCACCTTTAACCTCCAAGCGCTTCAATTTCCCCCCAAAATGCAATTTTATCCGTTTAGAAAAAAAGATTCGCTTGCCCTTCTCGTTGTTGCACAAGAAAGTTCATATCATAATGCACCTATTATTATTACTATTACTATTATTATTATTATTATTATTATTATTATTATTATTTGTAAAAAATCTAAACTTTGTTAGTTTTTAAAATGCATAATAACTTTCGTCCTATAAGAAGCAAAAAATCTAACAGATTATGAGACCTAAACCGCTCTTTAAACTGTCTATCTTCCTCCAATCGCCCTTATTTGTTCCAACAGCCCTTTTGGAAACGAGAGTGTCTTCTGAGAGGTTGTTAACACCCACATTAGCAATCACTATAATATTGTATACTGTTTCTGAATTTAACAAAATTCGCGAACTGTTAAGTGTGCTCACCATGTACGAATTAAACCCATGTACTATAAAGGCACACGAAGTTACTATTTGGAAAGAACAGAGGCAAATATATAAAAAAAAGTGTTTTTCAATATTTTTTGAACTTGACGATGTACATAAAACAGGCACGCAGCCAGAATTTTTTGTTGGGAGGGGTCCAACCTCTTGGGGAGAGTCCAATATTACAACCACTGTGTTAATGTAGTATTGAACGGGTGTTATGCTGCACCCGAAAAGACGATAGGTAACTGTAAAATATTTCCACCTATATTTTCAGGAAAAAATGATTAGAACTATAATTGTTTCTAGAAGAGAAATAGTACAGATGAAATTTTCATGCTACAATACATCAGTCGTTTCCCTATTAAGCAAGTATAGTTTTATTGAGAAAGTATGCAAATGCATGTTGAGTTAGGAAGATTTTGAAGATCTTCCGTAGGGTACACCCATGACGTAAAATTATCCAGAAGTTATAAAAGAAAGTGTCTTTCTTTTCTCCATTGTGTTATGCAGAAATATTAAGTAAAAAGTTCTCTATTTATAATATCTTAAATCTCTCTCTCTCTCTCTCTCTCTCTCTCTCTCTCTCTCTCTCTCTCTGTGTGTGTGTGTGTGTGTGTGTGTGTGTGTGTGTGTGTGTGTGTGTGTGTGTGTGTGTGTGTGTGTGCATTTGTTCGTAGGACTGAAAGGAGAGGAGAGTAGCTAGACGGAGGACTTATTACTTCTAATTAACAGACAATAGAAGTCAACTTTTCTTCAAAGGCTGCTAAAATTCATTTTTAAGAGACAAAATTTCAAGTGGAGCTAATTGCATGGCGTAGACAAGTTTCTAAATGTTTTAGTTTACTTTCCGTAGAAAAAAAGCATGAGAAGAAACAGTAATCGAATATTCAGTTAGTAATTACTTCTGATGGAGAAGGTGCCACCGAGTTTCTAAACTGTTTTTTTTTCTTAGTTAAAGAAAATAGCAATAAAGGAGGAGAAACACTGTACGTACAAGACCACAACACTCCGAAGTGCAGCTGCCTTTACTTCAAAACAAGTCAATTATAAAAGGCTTTTAGATCTTTAGCAAAGAGGAAACTTAATTGCAGTAAGAACTTTGATTGCCTAAAAGACATTAACGACAAAACACGATAAAGGTAATATCGATAAGATTCAACGATTTTTTTTCTTTCTTTTTGGATCAAAAGATCCGATATATTTCAATCAAAAATTTTGTTGTACGTCTTATATCTGATGAACTGCACACAGTGTAGCCAAACCCAAAATATTACTTAACTCAGTATGATGTGTTTATTCCGTAGAAAATACGAAACCTCGATTTAGGGGACGTTCAAAAATTTTGTGACCCCTGATCCAAGATCCAATATATTTCAATCATAAATTTTCTTGTATGTCTTATATCTAGAAAACTATATACAGGTGCCCAAACCCAAAGTATCACTAAACTCAGTATGATGTGCTTATTCCGTAGAAAATACGAAATCTCGATTTAGGGGCCGTTCAAAAATTTTGTGGTCCCTGATTCAAGAACTAATTATTGGCCAAGATCGCAATCATTTGATGGATTTTTTGAATTATTCCTAAAATTCTTGTTCTTTCTTTCTTTCTCTTTTCTTCACTATTTTGTTGTTGTTGTTGTTGTAAAATGTAGATAAAAGGGAGGAACCAAACATAGAATATAAACTGCCGCATTCTTCCGTTCTAGATATGTTCAAATTCACGAAGCTGAAGCTCGCGAGTACGTGACTCGAGAACAATTAGGCTCGAGATCAATAACTTTGAAATAAAGAGTCACTCAGGCTCAGCCTAAGCATTTTCAATGAGGTTCGTGCTATCTTAGTCTTGCAGTAGCTTTGAGGTTGGGATTACTATCCTCAAAGGTTCGTGCTCACTAATCTCAATGAGGATTCTTAGACTCGCTCTCGTTCGAGTTAGTTAGGACTCGCTACTATAATGAGCTTCATGTTTGCTCGATCTTCAAATAACTAATCTCAATGAGCTCGTCCTCTAAGGTATCAGGCCCATTTTCGTTAACCTCTCTGAGGCTCACAGTCACTCTTACTAGCTCACACAAACCTCACTTAGGCTCTAGCTCGCGCAGATCCAAAGTCTAGCTCGCTCTATACGAGGTGTGATCAAAAATATGATGAATAATTTTATTAGAAAAAAGTAATAAGCTTACATGGAATTGTTTTAATCTCTTCTGAAAGCACTGTCCTTGGCTAGGAATACACTTATCCCAACGTTGGATCCATGACTGGAAGCACTTCTGAAAGTCTTCTTTTGGAAGAGCGTTCAGCTGCTCTGTCGTAGCTCTCAATGTCAGAAATGATGTTAAAACGTTTTCCTTTAAGACGCCTTTAACTTTAAGAAGAGCCAGGAGTCTCATGGTAGTCTATCTGGAGAGCATAGCGAATGTGAACGGACAGTAATATTTGTTTCGGACAAAAAAAAAAAAAAAAAAAGACTCGGAAATCAAAAGTAAGGTGTGACATTGCGCGTTTTCGTGGTAAAGAAGGAAGCCATTTGCCCATTTAATCGGTGGTTAAAATGCTTTTCACTGATCCATACGAGATGTTTAGTTCTTCGGAAAGTTCTCGAATAGTCATTCGCCTGTTTGAACAAATCATTTGTGGCAGTTTTTGCATGTTATCATCTGTTTTTGACGTCGAAGGACGTCTCGATCGTTACTCGTTTTCAACTGACTTCTGGCGGCTTTTGAATCGCTCATTCCACTTGTAAATAGTCTTCAATGCCACTGCTTCATCACCATTCACTGATGTTCACATTTCGTGAGCTTATTTGGCACCTTTTTGCAGCTTAGAACAAAATGTCGGCGCGCGACAAACACTTTTAACACTTCCTCACTCTTCTGCCTTTGGAAGCCAACTAACATGTCACAACTCGTTCAAACTCGACACTGACTGTACAGAAGGTTTAGGCTACCGGGCTTACTAGTTGAAAAATATAAAATATCGATAGATGACACTGGACAACTACATTCATCGTATTTTTTGATCACACCTTGTTTTTATGAGCTCGTGCGGAGACGAGCTCGCATTGGAAGATTGACATCGAGTCGAGCCCGATTGATTCCAAGAGCCAGGCTCGAGAATGTAGGCACCTCTGACCTAAGTGCGAGCCCAAGGTTTGCAGCAGCGACAACACTAGTGCATCCGAGCTGAAGTGAGTGCGAGATCCATTAAGGTCCGAGGAAAACACGAGCGTCTTTGACATTAGTTAATCCGATGCATAATGAACATATATGGTGTGCTCTCGGATTTAATTTCTTTTTTCTTTCTTTTCTTTTTAGTTCAAAGTTTCTTCCCAAGCATACATTATAATGAGACGTGGATCTTCAGTTTAATATCCCCCCATATTCCCATGGGAATCGAATTCGGTTTACTTCACACAAAGACCGTACTACATTTATACATATTGGTTATATTGAATACAAAAAAACTCGTACAAATAAATTAAAACTCTAAAGTAGCTAGTTTCCACGCTACCCCATACCAGTCCTTTAAACATACATACACAAAAACTGTATCAATAGTAGGTTCATAACGAAAAAACTTCTTTTTTTTTTTCAAAGTTTACTCGCACATATTACACGGTTAGTTATAATCAAATATTCATAGACTAATGCAACTTTTAATTTTATTTCTGCAGTAAATTTCTAGTTTCTGTGAATGCGTAATGACTGTCATGTGTTTTAACCTGGATAAATATTACATATGTAATATACATGCCACAGGACATATAAACACACACACACTTGCGTTCTCTTTCTCTTTCTCATCCTTATGAAATTAATATTATATGGGACACCTACATCACACATACACACACACATACATGTTTATTCCCTCTACTTTTCGTGTTAGTTAAACCTCATAGAAACAGAGACTGCAAAGTCCGTTCTTCGTCTTTGTATAATTACGAATCTTCTCTTGCAGAATACCCAAAGCCAGTGTTGCCAATTTAGTTACCTTATGGACCAAATCTAGCATTTGCACGTATCGACTATAGCTAGTAGTTAGTTATTTGCTATAACTTTGGTCAATTCTGCCCTCATAACTGGCTATTTATAGTTTTTTCTGCTCAGAGATAACTAGCATAATATAAGTTTTTCGTACGGGAAGAACACTGTATGTTTCACTGTATGTTAAACAGTATCGGAAGTGTCACTGTTCGTCTCAGCGACCCCGAAAACTATGGATTCGACACTAATATCAGTCATTTTCGATCATTTTTATGTATCTCCCCCCTCCACCTCCCCCAAGTTGACTTGCTGACTTTGGATTTAAACGGAATCGAAAGTGTCACTGTTCATCTCAGCGACTCCAAAAATTATGGATTCGACTCTAATATAAAAGGTCACAAACATAGTCACTTCCATTTTTATGTGGGGTTATCTACGAAGATATCAACACTCAGGAGATTTCGACACTTGTAAGGTCTGGCAAAGCTAGTGATCATACACGCATGCGAGAAGAAACATTCAGTACATGGAAGGTTAGTGTCGGTTCTCAGTGACAAGTTGTATATGCAGAAAAGTTAATTTTGCCTGTTAAAAAGGAAGCAGAAACCTCTAAAAATAGACACAAAAGGCTTTATTTAAGAAAAATATATATGTTACAAGTTTCAGTAAGTCAAAAATAAAGTATAGCTGTAATATATTGACAACTCGTGCCAGCTTTTGTTGATCAATGAATTTAGGGAATAAATCGACAGTTATTGTAGGGAGATTTCGACATGTAGTTCCTTTGTTATTAGGAAAGTCATCAGAGAAAAGGACTACCATCTGGTTCATCTTAGTATATACATCATAGATTTAGGTTACATAACAAAAACGCTTTCTCAGATTCTGGGTCATTTAGTCCGGTATAAGCCTAGTGGTAAAGTACCTATGGTTTTAGATGAGCACAGTACATGTATCAAAGATCTTGATGTAATCTTCTAATGCTCCCACTACACAATACTCAAAATTGTCAATCTTTAACGTATATTTCTTTCGCAGTTTGAAAAACAATTTCAACTTATCTTATGGTAACTTTGTTCGTAGGAATCCTGGCATAAAGTTGTGAAAGAAGACTATGAGAAAGTCAGTTTCAGTTGGAAGAAATCAACCTTTGTTGGATTATTCCCATATGAAGTCCGAAAATGATTGTGTTAAAATTGTGATTTTCGATTATTGATCATCATGCGTGGTAAAATATTGAAAGCAATATGTTGCAAAACAGGTTGAAAACAAAATTTGTTATTAATGAGCTTACATTGTTTCAGTGTTATTGTATTTCTACTCAAGTTGTAACAAATCACAGCAAAGTTTGCAAATAAGTCATATGTAGATAATAGAAACCTTACATCTAGTATTTCATTGCGTTTTATGTTTGTTGTAAAGCACAGTGTTTTCAAAGATGTGAAAGATTATTTATATTGTGATGATACCTCTTATAGTAAGTGTCGATTTTTCCTGAGACTTCCAAAATCTACTGATCCACACCATTCCATTTATGTACTCTTGCATTTGCAAGTACTGCATTCAAGATCTTGTGTGTTTAGCTGCGACAAGGGTTATTGTCAAGTATTATCGCTTTGCAGAATAAAATTATTGTAACTTTCAGAGTAGTGTCGAGTTGTATCTTAACGTGTCGAAATGTCCCTATATGACCCTATTTTATATATATATATATCTCCCCACTAAGTTGCACCGTCAAAGTGAAATGATAAGAACCACTCCAGCCTCGAATCTCATCTATGTGGCAAATTTGAATTTGATCGAGATAGGTCGGGTGATTCAAGAGGTATCAAGGCAGAAACGTAGTCATTTTTATATAAATGGATTGAGTAACTTTTCAATCGAAATGCTTTTATTAAAAAAAATATATATATTAAGAGAAGTGCGATTTGCATGTGATGGTAATTCTTCTGTGCTTGTAGTAGTACTAACTTTGCCATATCACAAAGTACAAAATGACATTCAAAGATCTGGCAACCTCCCGATCTGACGAGTGCTGGATTTTCGAAAATGACGGGTTGTGGATACGCATATAAAGGATTAGGGATTAGATTTCTGGACATCTATGGCCATGTTAGCGTTAGCCTGTCACAAATATGAGGTATGACATTCCTCAGCGATCACACTGCAAAAATTCAAACTTCAGTTTTCGTGTCATGTACATTTTGACCAACCAAACTCCTTGACGTGTTATAGACTGTGACACTATTATTTATTTTAAACCAGATTCTATGCGTTATTTAGCTACTTACTGAAGGCTCCTGTTAGCAACACTGCTCATAGCATAGAGAGAACGGAGAGTATACGGTTTGGAAATCCAAAAGGGATTTCGCAGAGAATGCTAAGTTTTGCATCCATTTTTCTGCAAGTTTTCACGCGAAAAAGCACACAACAAGCATACAATTAATGTGAGAGTAACGAGACAAGGGTTGGTGAAAGTGGAAGAGGGACCAAAGTGACCACGCGCCAAAAATGAGATTCTCGGCATTCCAACGGCGTTCTCTCAACTTTTGAGCGGAAAACAAAACATTATGTACGCTAACTGTTGAAAAGTTCGGTATGCTTTAAATAATTCCCTTTTCTTGGGTTTACATAGAGTCTAAATGCATTACTACTTCTATACAAAAGAAAATTACATTCTATTTTGATATTATCTTTTTCTTCTTCAACCAAATAGTTTTAATAATGGAATTATATATATATATTTCGTGAAAACAGAGGCGTCATTTGAACAGGGTAGGGGCAATTCCCCATGAGTTTGAGAAGCACGTCCTTTTAATTAATTGTATACTAATAAATAATATGAAATTCTTATGTTGGTGGACAGTCTGTCCCCTCCACCGAAAAATGCTAAAATAATGCGATTGTGTCAAAAGAATTAAAGTTGCTATCTGCGTATATTTCGAAACTTGAATTAGCTATCGTTACAATAAAAAGTATGGGATTTCCCCAATATATGTCGGTACTCTCTGAGTGTATTATTTGACGTATGACTCCGCTTACCATATTGTGAAATGCCCAAATGCGGATACGCTTGTACTTAGAAGGTCCTGTCCTCCGTATTTGGCTGATATGTTGACTAGAAAGTATGTAATGAGCAAAATAGTAAGAAATAAATCATATTGTGCTTAGATGTAACAATTTACCTAGGTAAATATGATATAATGTGTCCACGAAACACTAGTATAGTAAAATATGCGGACTTCTGTGGTGAATTGGAAGCTTTTATTCTCAAAATGCCGAACATGTAAGTATAAATGTTGACTTATGATAACCTATGACAATCTATAACATATGACGTACGACGCATGAAAGTGAAACAAAATGTTGATGTACACGTGGCATTTGAGGAATCGAACTCAATTTTAAAGTGGTATTTTGACTTTGTAAATATTGCTGATTAACGACTAACATACAATATAGAGTTTCTTTTGTTCAAGTATGTATACATTTGGCAACGAACTCATATATATAGACAAAGTCGCCCGAAGGGGGCTAAGGTGAGGCATTTACCCAATCCCTGAGTTTTGAAATCTAAACGTGATTTTTAACATGTCAGACATTGAAGAACGGCTATAAAATGTTAGTCGAACGAGCTGTCTCGGACACATTTAAGGACTTCTTAAATACATCAGTAGTTTAAAATCTCAATCTCAATTTCGAACAAACAGATTTGACATTTTGAAAAAAATTTTCGAATCTGAATCTTAATTTTGACAGTCTTGTCGTAACACAAATATGAGACACTAACGTGGAAAATGTGGTTTTGAAGGTCTTTTTATTGGAACTTATAAGTAGGAAAACGGAATTGTAAAGAAAAAAATCACAGAGCAGAAGAATCACAATTCTGTGAAACCTGTGTAGCACAGTATTTCAGCATGGATATTTGTCGTGTTTTCGAAAAGCCAAAAACTGTTAAGGAAAGTAATGAAGAACAATTGTTTGTGAGCCGAAGTGTGCCAGAGGAAAATATCCAGGTAGTTGTCAGTGGTAGGAAGTTTTCTGAAGTTTCTTGTGATCTTTGTAGCAGCGATAACTCGACAGACAAAGAGACGCAGAGCGAAAACGCGCTTGTGATCAGCAATGATCCAAAACAGATCAAATGGGTTGTGTGTCTTAAAGAGTACACTGGAGCGTGTAAACAGAGTGAAAAGGAAAAACGAATTTATTGAAAAGGTAATAAAGTAATAAAATTTGCTCTAAATTCTCCAGAAAGACTGAAGTTTTCCTTGAATGTAAGCGCCCAAAATTATTTAGTTAGTTCCTCTGCTTTTTATATATGAACTTGCATGCAAGGTTTGTCAGCCGGCAATAGATAAGGTCCACTCTTATTTCTTTTAAATTCAATAACATTCCATTTCTTATCGCTGTATACCGTAAATATTTGTATTTTAATGTTCGATTTGTCCAGTTACCTTTTATAGGTATAGAAGATTGTATAAAGGTATTATAAGATTAAGGCATCCTCAAATGACTGTGTTCACATTGCTCTGTGTATGTAAAATATATTTTCCACCTGATTTCTTGACTTTACTGATTTTTTAGACACAACATACGTTCACCTATTCGGCATCTGTGAGATCTCACAGTAAACCACTAAGAAAACTCTAATGTAATAAACTAAAATATTATATGTCTTGAGTATTATATACCTATGATATTGCTAAGAACCAGTAACAACAACATTTGCACTAAAAATAACAGGAATACTTGGGGTTTAGTTCAAGACAAGGTATTCACAAAACATATACTTAACCGAGCTTAGATGTCGTGGAAACTAGAGAAATTCAAAGTAAAAAATCCTGAATAAAATGATGATATACCATATTCCTCCCGTAGTTTGTCCGTGGTTGAAGTTGTTGGTAAGGTAAACCGAAACCTGTTTTCCATGCTTTCCATCGGACGAGGATGATACCCAACGACGTGACCATATTTCACTGGAGCTCTTACCACTTGCGTTTACATTGTGCATGGTGCCCAGAACCTGTTGATAACAAAACTACAAACGTTAGTGTTCCACTGACGACAACAGTCTCTGCACAAACTAGAGTACTATGAAATGTGGCACAAACCTTTGCCCCTCTCCCTCCTGAACAAATTCTGCGGGCACCAATACATACAGAGATTATGTTTGGATTGGAACACATCGAAATATTTTATCCGGTATATTTTATCAAGAAAGAAAAATTTTTAAAGATGCTATTTTCTCTCATATCAAATAGATTTTTCACAAAAAGTAAGTTTCTCATAATATAATTTCTCCATCGTGTTTGACTGAATTTGCCAGTAGTCATTCTAGTGCACTAAACGAAAATTTTCGAGACTAAAATAGTAAATTTCAATTTGTCAGCTTAGGAGCCAATGGAAGTCTAAATAACCCGATTGCCTGATACAAGCCTACCAACGATTACTAGTAGTACATTTAACATACTGTGGGTATATAAACACACATACCTTTGTCAAGATACCATGAACTGTATTCTCAACCCTATAAACTCTAGTTGAGAAAAGTTTAAAGAATGCCCTTCTTTGGCTCAAAAATGAAATCTTTGAGTTTTACGTCCCACGGTTATGTCGGTTAGGCTAAAGGAGACGGTGATGATGAGTAATGAATGAAATGGTGGAATGAAGAAAGTGAAGGAAACGGGAGAACCCCGAGAAAACCCACGCACAGAACCCGGGACCCCTAGCACCAGAGGTAACGCTCTATCACTGAGCCACCGCGACCCCGCTCTTTCAAAGAGTCTCCTTTCTGATGGTGATTTGGACTTGTTAAAATGTGCGCCTACACTGTATCCAAATGTATGGTCAACAGCAGTCAGTAAATATATTTTTGGAGAAGAAAATATTCTTCAACTTGCCAGGTAATTTCAGCTTTGCAAAAGAGAAATGGTTCGAGGATTTGGACAGAATCTTCGATCACCAGTAGTTATTCCTGTAGAACTTCTTACTTAAACTAACCTCAATACTACACATATCTTTCAGTGAATATGAGTGAGGGTTCTCACAAATGAATCTGATTTCGATACCACACACAGAATATCTTACTGAAAGTCAACACAAGTTTGATTTCATCACGATTATAGGATCAACTCCAACTCTGTTTGACCCGCCTAAATATGTGAAATCATGGTTACTAAACATCGCCCATTCAGCAGTGGACATCAGAGGCTACTCGTTACACAGACAAAGAAGTTGGAGACTTATCAAAACTTTAGAAGTTTCATATATATATATATATATATATATATATATATATATATATATATATATATATATATATATATGTATATATATATATATAGATATATAGATATAGATATAGATATAGATATATATATATATATATATATATATATATAGAAAGTGTTCTTTATATCTTAGTAGATACTTTTAGAGCCTCTCTATTTCAAGCGTGCCCTCGGAAAATATGTGAAACATACTTTGGCTCCCCTCTCTAGTCTTCTTACGGAGGAAACCGTCTCTTTGCTTTGGGAAAAGAAGTGAATGACCTCAGCTGTGTTGCCAATTTGACATTCAGTCGTTTGGTCTTTGGCGAGTGAAGATTGTAAGCTACTTACAAGGGACATCACCCAATTGTCCGGCTCCGATTTCAATGAAATTTTTCTAGCTGATAGAGGACATATATGTATTATTTGTAATGGCAGAAATTTTTGCCATGGTGTAGGTTTTCTATTTTTTTAAATATAATTTTTAAGAGTTGTGATGTGGTTATTAGAGATTACTGCAGAAGTCCCTTACTAACCTTTGTAAACGGAGCGTTAATGAAAGAACAACCATGTAGATACATATAAGGCCTAGAGGGAAGTTATATGGTAGGTATGACCTTGACGGCAGCCATCTTGAAATCCGCCATTTTGAATTAAGGTCAAGTTTTTTAAGTGGGAATAGGGTAATATGATACATAATTTCGGGTTAGAATTTAATCAGGAAGACAATGGTGAAGTTAGTTTTAAGATACGCCTATTTGGGGAGAAGTTACAGGCATGTTAATTGTTTATACTTACTACGTGCGTAAGTCCCTTACTTCCGCTTTTAACCCGCGTATTAATGATAATAAGTGGAGAAAAGCTTCAGTAACACATATTGTGCCTAGGGGGAAGTGATATGGTAAGTGTATCCTTAGCGGCAACCATCTTGAAATCCGCCATTTTAAATTAAAGTGAAGCTTTGAACAATGAAAACCATAGCATGTGACATCTCATTTTAATAGCAAATTTTCTCAAAAAGCCAATGGTATGTGTATTTTTGTTCTATAGTTAACCAGTATGAATTTAGGACTGCTTCTAATGTGCACCAAACATTCATTATTCGATCTTTCAAATTGGCAACACTCCTAATTATCACCAGGGGGCCGCGGTGGCTCAGTGGTAGAGCGTTCACCTCTGGTGCATGGGGTCCCGGGTTCAAACCCTGCTCCCGCCAAGTGAACTTTGTGGTGGACAAACACCGTGTGCGTGGGTTTTCTCGGGGTACTCCCGTTTCCTCCCACTTTCTTCATTCCACCATTTCATTCATTTATCATAATCACCGTCTCCTTTAGCCTAACCGGCATAACCGTGGGACGTAAAACTCAAAGATTTTTCCTAATTATCACCGAATGTTTTAAGATTCCAACTGGCACTTTGCAATTGTTGCCATGGCTCATGTTTTCTAAATTTATTACATTTTTTAAGAGTTGCGATTTGTCAGTTCGTGAATAGTGTTGAGATAAGCATCCAGCGATCTTTCTGAATTTTGAAGACTCTATTTGTAATTATTTATTTCAAACCAAAAGACAAGCCTATGGACCAATGTGACGTGAAGAAATACAAATGAAATTGCAACAAATTGGTGTTATACGAACACAAAATTATCAGGAAATGTAGCCTACATGTTGCGCAAACGACAAACAATAAAATATTTTTAATAAATACAACTTTAAAGGAACAGCAGCAATGATAGAAAATATCCAAGAGACATAATATAACTGTTACCAAAATATTGTTTCTACCATGAATAATATGAAAACACGTAACTTGTTTATAAAGAGCTGTAACTTGAGTTCCCGATCAATACTGATTATAAATCTTACAAACATGAATGATCGACAACAATCGCTAGAAAACGAATCACTTTTTTGTATGACCAGCTTAAAAATTGCCATAGAAAATAAATAAATAAATATACAATAAAGAAATAAATATAAAACAAAACAAAAGACTCTTGATTTACACAACAATCGTATTTCGTTTTCCTTTTTGAAGTGAATTTTCATTTGATTTCTCGTCTCATCTACTATCCATTACAAACTACGTCTTCGGTATTACCTGAATGCAAAGTTGGAGTTGTTTCGTTGTGCAATGATTCATGTCAGTAAACGAGTTTTTTAAGGGCAGGTATAGGAAATAAATAATTACATTGCAAGTCTTCAAAACTCAGAAAGATTGCTGGATGCTTATCCCAACACTATTCACGAACTGACAAATCGCAACTCTTAGAAAATGTAATAAATTTGTAAAACATGAGCCATGGCAACAATTGCAAAATGCCAGTTGGAATTGCCAATTTGAAAGATCGAATAATGGACGCTTGGTGCACATTAGAAGAAATCCTAAATTCTTACTGGTTAACTATAGAACAAAAATACACATACCACTGGCTTTTTGAGAAAATTTGCTATTAAAATGAGGTGTCACATGCTATGGTTTTCATTTTTCAAAGCTTCACTTTAATTTAAAATGACGGATTTCAAGATGGTTGCCGCTAAGGATACACTTATCATATCACTTCCCCCTAGGCATAATATGTGCTACTAAAGCCTTTCTCCACTTATTATCATTAATACGCGGGTTAAAAGCGGAAGTAAGGGACTTACGCACGTAGTAGTGTTGCCACGAGACGAGACACGAGATGGGACAGAACCCTTTTAGACGAGACACGAGACGAGACAGACTACTTGTCCCGTCTCGAAAACGAGACGGGACGTCTCGTGAAATGTCTCGTCTCGTCTCGTGTCTCGAAAATGAAAACGCTGGCGGGAATGGCCAAAATTGAAATTGCCAGTGGTCATATAGATTGCAAAAGGAAAATCCCCTTTGTGAGAAAACATGTTGAAAAACCTTAATAGAAAAGTGTCCTCTGTCTATTGAATGAAACAATCGTGATACATGAGTTTCCAGGAATATCATCCTTAATGTCTTGTCCCCAATTCCCCTTGCTGTAAACTGAGGAATTCTCATTTTTTTTATTTCTGGCTGGAATGATGACAAACAAAATCAAAGACAGGGAAGATTTTTACAAGGTCAAGAAACCGAACTACCACCACCATCTATTCAATTTGAAAACTGGGTAAGGTCTACACTCATTACAGACTGTAGTTGAAAGTTCTGGCTAAGATGGCGGAAGAGAACAGAACAGACTACACTCGTCTTTATTCTCTGGTGGCGGTATTCTTTTTGCTATATTAACCGAAAACGGCAATTGAAGTATGTCATCTTGCAACTAAAATTTTGTCTTCTCTCTCTCTCTCTCTCACACACACACATACCCACATACACATAGAAACACACTTTTACCATTTTACCAATCGCTCGCTTACTATACAGCAGTCATGTAAAATTCACCTCTTCGTTTGGAAGGCGGGCGAAGGACAAAGAAAGCAAAGATATTATCGACGAACCCTTCAAATTGTTTGCTTTCAGCAAATTTATGATACTAATAATAACACTTTAGGTGAAGAGGTTTTACAGGGGGACCTTCGTTTTGTTAGGCGGAAATGTTTGATCTGACCAGAGTGCGAAATTGCCCTCTGCTTTCATGTTGAGAGGAGGGGAATACTTCCGTTTCCTAGTGAATAATATTCATTAGGACCTAATTATATTCAGAAATTGTTTCTTACAGGCATATAAAACCTCTCGAACTTGATAAGTTTAAAGAACATTTGGTATAATATTCATGGAACTCCGTTGAAAGCAGAAAATATCATGAGAATGATCAAAATTCGAACATTGAAGAACATAATTAACAGAAAAGAAATAGGATACCCAAACCATATTTTTAAACCTGCTATAAAATGTATTGTATTGTATTGTATTGTATTTATTTACTCCATTTGAAACCAAGATAAATTTGGTATTTGGAAGGTTCAGACAGTCCTCTTTCTTACAGTAAATACACTTAGAAAAAGAAATATGTTACTGCTATTTAATATACATTATTGTAAAGATAATCTGCTACGCTGTAATATACTTTATCCACCAGGAATCTCTTGAGTTTCTTTTTAAAAACATTTATATTTTCTTCATTTTTTATTTTTCTGGGCAGCTTATTGTAAATTTGTACTCCCATATGGCTTGGGCCTTCCTGTACTAATGTTAGTTTTGTAAAATATTGTCTTCTTTCATTTTGTTGTCTGGTATTATATACGTGATTTATTTGGGTTCCATCTTTCAGTTTAGCTGCATAGATTGCAGTTTCATATACATAAATAGATGGTAGGGTAAGGATGTGGTGCTGTTTAAATTTTTCTTTGCATGATGTTCTCATGTGTAGACCAAATATTATCCGTATTGCTTGCTTCTGTATATCCTGTATTTTTACTATTTCCTTACTCCCATGAAAGTATCATGGGGAGGATATTCTCTCCAATTTTTCAGACTGAAATCCTTTTATCCCGTATGATTCCCCCCCTGACACAATACGAAAAAACAAATGTCGTTAAAATCCATACACATGACCCTTCCAGGACTCAACCCGGGGCCTTCAAGCCATGGTCTATCGCCGCAGACCGCTCGGCTTGGTATGAAGATGTACGTTGTATGATTGCGAATAGATCACGACAATATAAGAAACTTTAATCCAAAATGGCCACCCAAAAAAAACTTTTTTTAGCCACTAGCTAATCAGGGTGTACTGTCATGAGTTTGTTACACAAATGGGGCAACCACCACATAGTAGCACACATCCCGCGGTTATGGGAACAGATTTGAACCATGGAGGTGAAGACTGGCCCCAAGCATTCTTTCGTCCGATGTGTCGTTCAGCTCCCATTACTATGACACTTTAAGTAGAGCTTACTGTGCAGTAACATATAAAAATTCAATCAAATACTTTCCATAACTCAATAAAATTATTTGGTTCCGAGCTTTTTTTTTAAAAAAAATAATTGCAACAAATCTAAATATGCTAAAATGGAAAGTAGTTTTTGGATTGTTATGGGTTAACACTGTGATATCTAAAGGCTGGAATATATGAAATCAAAGTGTACACACATATCTATCACTCTATTTATCTTTATATCTTTCCATCTCTCTCTCTCTCTCTCTCTCTCTCTCTCTCTCTCTATATATATATATATATATATATATATATATATATATATATATATATATATATATATATATATATATATATATATATATATACAGACACTATAAAGCAAGTGGGCTGATAGTATATGATAGTGTCGGTGATGGTGACACCTTTACATCGAACTTTACTTGTCGTGTAAACATTATTTGACATTAGTGTCATCATCTTCGACGTACCTATGAGCAATTTACTGTATATTCGTGTATTGAAACTGGTGAAACAAATTTCAATGTTTCAAAATGTAAAAAAAAAAAAGCCAGGGTCGAGAAGCCTTAGGCAACTTACAGCAGAGATATATTATCTTGTAAACTATTTGTCCTTGCCTTGTGAGCTTATTTGAATTTATTTTTAAGACCTTTAGGCAACTTTGGCCGAAAGGATGATGATGTGAGAATTAGTGGAATAAAGAAAGTGGTACGATACTAGACGACTTCAAGAAAACACACACATTCGAAAAATGAAATGAAATGAAATGAAATGAAATCTTTGAGTATTACGTCCTACGGTTATGCCGGTTAGGCTAAAGGAGACAGTGATGATGAGTAATGAATGAAATGGTGGAATGAAGAAAGTGGGAGGAAACGGGAGAACCCCGAGAAAACCCACGCACACGGTGTTTGTTCACCACAAAGTTCACTTGGCGGAGGCTGGGATCGAACCTGAGACCCCAAGCAGCAGAGGTGAACGCTCTACCACTGAGCCACCGTGGTCCCCACACACATTCAATGTTTGTCCACCACAAAGCTCACATGGCACTAACCGAGATCGAACCGAGTACCACAAACACCAGAGGTGAAGACTGCACGGTGTAGCTACCATGACATTTCTTGTCTTGTGTGTTCTGGGTAATACTTGTAACTTAGTTCTATCTTGATTAGCATGGTGCAGCCTGCTACATTTTACTTTCGTTCCCATGGTATGCTGCTATATTTTTACGAGACAAGACGAGACAAACGAGACGAGACGGGACAGAACCTCTCGAGACGAGACACGAGACGGGACGAACACCTTTTTTCAAGACGAGACACGAGACGAGACATGCTTTGCACGAGACGAGACGAGACAGCCTGAAGTCTCGTCTCGTCTCGTGGCAACACTAGCACGTAGTAAGTATAAACAATTAACATGCCTGTAACTTCTCCCCAAATAGGCGTATCTTAAAACTAACTTCACCATTGTCTTCCTGATTAAATTCTAACCCGAAATTATGTATCATATTACCCTATTCCCATTTAAAAAACGACCTTAATTCAAAATGGCGGATTTCAAGATGGCTGCCGTCAAGGTCATACCTACCATACAACTTCCCTCTAGGCCTTATATGTATCTACATGGTTGTTCTTTCATTAACGCTCCGTTTACAAAGGTTAGTAAGGGACTTCTGCAGTAATCTCTAATAACCACATCACAACTCTTAAAAATTATATAAAAAATAGAAAACCTACACCATGGCAAAAATTTCTGCGATTACAAATAATACATACTATATGCCCTCTATCAGCTAGAAAAATTTCATTGAAATCGGAGCCGGACAATTGGGTGATGTCCCTTGTTAGAAGGCAAACAAGACAGTGCACAGTGAAATAATCCAATATGGCAACTCTGTCCGCATCCAACTATTGAAGGATCTTGTGATAGTAACTTGTCTCTTCTCTTTTGAGGGAGGTAAGGGGAAACACACATCGACAGCAGGGGAACACTTGAAATAGAAAGACTCTAGTAGTTATCAAACTAAAATTCAGTATCCACATATCCTGATTGTTATGCACCCACTTTTCACAGGAATGCTAGTAGAAATCTATTCTATGTCTGTTTCCGCTGACTATACAAAGACACGTTTTCCTAGAGCAACCATATATCTATGAGGAGTACAAACTTCCTGTACTTTTTTCCCGAGAAGAAAAACCCTGTATACAGACGTTTTGTATAAAACTATATAGATAATTCTAAACTGGTGTATTCTAACAGTCATAACGTTTTCCAAGTTAATCTACTACAGTACTGCAGCAAAAGTAAAATAAACATATACAAACGAAAATTTTATTTACACATTTCTACGTCCAGTTAAATGTTAACTGTATTTACAAAATAAAACAAACTTCATTACGTGCTGAAATTTACATAGCGTGCATGAATAATTACAAGCAGAAGCTTTGAGATGCAATTTGTTTGAAGCTTTTATTTGAGTTAGTTTAGCTATTCTAGAATTTATCTATTGCTTTAGAAGAGGAACTAAGATAATTTAAATTCTTGTACTGAAAAAAAAAAATGTTTGAAAATATACAAGAAAAATAAAATCTACGTAAAAACATTTTACTTTTCAGTTTATTAGTTGCTTTTATAAACCATGATGCATTTCCGTTACGTTAATCTAGTAAATTTTAACTGCTTTACAAGTTTGGAAAGAAATTTTTGTATCTTTTATCGACAACATTGTTATTTTTCAACATTTCATATTAGCGATTTACAGTAGTAGTGATGTAATGTTAATTTTTAATACTGCCTTTTTCTTTTAAACTACTCAGATTCATAAGTACAAAAGACGTTAAGAAAACATTATATCATGGAAATTCATGGAAATCCGAAAACATGCATTACGTAACATCTCCTTAGGCATCGTATGTGTATGGTACGTATATAAATGACACACAAATAATTAAAGACAATAAGTTAATTGTTCTGGCAATAGTGCAAATCCTTTATTTTTATTTCATTAGCAAGAAAAGTAGCATATTTGCTGAGGAAAAATGGTTGAAATGTAATTAGTTTGATATTTATTTAAATATATGCAGTAATACAGTTTTAGCTAGCTCAAACGATTTACATTGCGGCATGCAAAACTGATCGCCATTTTCAACTAACTTAAAAGGTTCGTTACTATATGTGTATGTGTATGTGCGTTGTTTCTGTTTTTGCAAATTTTTCAATATTGAGCCCTATGATGAAGCCAAACGGTTAGTCGGTGAAACTGTAATACATATTTAACTTTTAATGAAAATATATTGTTTTACTCAGCAAACAATTAATGTCTACGTAACATTATAACATTATAAGTCTGATTAGCGTGATCCTAATAAAGAAATGGGTCTTGAATTTCTAAGAGAGTATAAAGAGTACACATTTTAGTAGAAGTTCGAATTCCATCATTTTTGTAAATAATTGAGTTCTCTCTTCTATGACTTCGCTGTCACGATAACGGCATAAAGCAGTATCTACAAATCTTTGAGAGTATTCACCAAATTCTCTGTCATGATAACGGCATAAAGCAGTATTTACAATCGTTAAAGAGTACTCACCAAACTCGCTGACACGATAACGGTATAAACCAGGCTCTACAATCATTAAGAGTATTCACCAAACTCAATGACATGATGACAGCATAAAGCAGTATCTACAACCGTTAAGAGTATTCATCAAACTCTCTGCCATGATAACAGCATAAAGCAATATCTACAACCGTTAAGAGTATTCATCAAACTCTCTGCCATGATAACAACATAAAGCAATATCTACAATCGTTAAGAGTACTCACCAAACTCAATTCGGATATAACTGTAGGTCTTACCTGCAATGAAAAGAAGTAAGATATTATTATATAGTGCATGGTATTATAGTGGTTAGAACTAGGCTTATTTAACTGCTACACTAATTAGCATTTAGAACATACAATGTTCTATGTATTTCTTGAAAAAAGTCATGTGCTGTTTAATTGGAAATTTGCGTAGGATTCCTATATTAGGTTTTCATTAAGATTTACAGAAGATTATGTTGCATTTTTTAATAATCAAGGGCGTCATTTAGGGGGAGCAAAGGGGAATTACTCCTACCGAATGATTTGAAAGAAATATATTTTTATTAATAATGTTGTAATATACATATGAAAACGTGAAAAGGTGAAACTCAGCTAATATCGATGAGGGATCTTATCTATCCTCCGTCTTCTTGAAAGAACTCCTTCGTGGCTAAGCGGTTAGAGTACGCGCCTTTGGCGTTGGGGACCTGGGTTCGATTCACGGCAGGAGCTCAAGTGGTTCGGATTCCACGTTAATCAGTAGGTTCCATCTCATATAGCCTCACTACTGAAAGGGATGTTAAACTCAAAATCAACTCAACTCCACGTCCTCCTTCAAAGTGCAACTCTTGAACATACTTTAGCTATGAATATAAATCATGTCATGTTCAAATAATTCTACGATGTTATTAGAGTTTGACGGAAGAAAAACTTTTGTCTAAAACTGAGACACATAGCAATAGATAGATCTTATTAAGATCAACAAAATGATATGAGTGAGTGTAAAAGCTTATGAGTAGTTTTTGAAAAAAAATGAATAGTAATTAATTTGTAAACTTAAAAACTGGTACTATGGGAAAGCCATGCTAATTATTGACGTGAAACTGATTCTGAGACATACTTTTTCAGTAATCTCTTATTTTTACGATATAATACGAACTTTTGTAGCTTTTAAAAAGTCGTTTGTTTGTTTGTTAATTATAGTTTCAAAGTTTTATTTTTCTGGAAGAAATCGTTGGAGTGAAATTCCTCTTTACTTTACTTAGGCGTCCGTTATCCGGATACTTCTCCGAAATACCTGAAGTGTTCTTAACGAAATTTGACATGGTGATTGGAGAGCGCACATAAGGGGTTGCATGTTCCGATCGGACATACCATTGAGGAATAATCACCGAAAAACGTGATGTCCATAGATTTAACCTTGGCAAAGGATTTGGCGCGCCAATTCTCATAGTAAACAATGGAAAATAGATTTTCAGCATTAGACCAGAAACAGCGCGAAGGATTTTCGCTTTGCTCTGTGAACACAATTTTTCAAAGCTATTAGCTTTTCGCTGATATGCCAAATTCAACTATTAGCGTCCTGTTCGTTCACGAAAACAGTTCATGCACTGAGTATTAAATAATAAACTAATAAATTAATTAATTCCTTAAATAAACAAATAAATTGCTCGAATGCAATGCCCATGATCGAATTGTCCAAATGTCGCATTGTACGCAGACGCACACATTTATTCTAGTATTCCATTTTAAGAACAGGTAGTGTTCCATATTAGAAGCGGGGTGTGCCTAATATGGGAAATTGAGTATGTTTCAATTTTATAATATTGTAAAAAAATCAATAATGTAAAACAAACTTTCATACTTGTATTTTGTTTTGCATAGGTACCGCAAGTATTATGATGTATAATATTTTTTTTCTCTGGAATACGGATTTCTGTGAAACAAAGAAGAAACAAAAAGTATTCCATATTCGGTGCCTTTACCCTACAATTGATTCAATACCTTGACAGAAAAGTAAAATAAGATACACAATCGTTTTAAACAATAACATTAAAAAAAAAAAAAAAAAACATATATCTTTCAACCTTTTAAATCTAAAGGCCTTAAGAGAACCATCATAGCTCCGTAGCGTAATTACCCCGTAAATGTTAACTTGAAACTTTTTTTTTTTCACTTAAAAGAAACAAAATGGTTTTTATGATTGTTCTCCATCAAAAAGGATATTCACAGTGGGGAAAAGGATTGCTTAACAGTATCATTAAACCCAACATTCTTAGTTTAATGACTGATTCTTTTGAAGAAAAGGAGCAAGCAAGCAACATTATCTTAAATAGGCATTGATATAACTAAGGTAATTTAAAACCCCTCCGTTAAAATCGGCGTACGAAAACAACGAGCTATGTAGTGTATTGGTGGCGAAGGAATTGAGAAAAGAGGGTGAGGTGTACGATCTGTCACGGAAAACAACGTTAAGGATAATTTCTAACTGGAATCTTGGTTTTGTTTCCAACCACAACGAGGAAATATTTCAACGAAAGGAATCCCTACAAAATCCTTTTGTTATGGGGGGAAAGGAATGTGGGTGAATGTAAGAAGGAGAGGGGTATCATTTGCACGAAGAGAATATTCACACACTAATGTAAGCATTCAAATACAGAGTTACCATCTTACTTAACGATAATACTTGCGCTCAAAATCACGAATTTCATTTTTGTTGCATATGTCAAGATTGAAAAAGTATTTTCCTTGGTTTTTCTTTTGTTATAGTGTATATTAAGTATTTCAGTTACAGAATTTCCATTATTTTTTTTAGTTAATTTCAATATTTTAATTGTATTGTTCTGCACTTTTTGTGATTACGTGACGCAACAGCTTTTTTACGTAATAAAAATAGTTTAGATGTGTGTGCATTGATATTTATAGAGTATAGGTAAACTTATACTTAACTAGCTGAATGTCCGTTCTTCCCACGGGGAGAATACGTTTCATGTGCACCAAAACTGTTACCAGTCAGATACTTATATCGGCCATTCTCAATTATTTTTACATGTCACCATTCCCCCATAGGAGTACTAATGGGTGGGTTGAATTTGGATTTAAATGGCATCTAAAGTATCACTGTTCATTTCAGCGACCCCGGAAACTATGGATTCGACACTAACATCGATCACTTATAAATATATATGGAATTTGGTAAACCTGAATATTTTAAACTAAATATTCATAAAATTGCCTGAATTTGTCAAAAATAAATATTTTCTCCAATTAATTGCAGAAATTGGAGAATTTTTTGAAAGAACAAATTCAGGCAATTTTATGAATATTTAATTTAAAATATTCAGATTTATCGAATTCCAATCAACATTTTTATAATTAATGACATTAATTTCCAATGATTAGGTCTAAATAAGTTGGCAGGATTTTTTTTCATAATCTCTTAAATGTTCAATTCTCTACGTTTAAATACAAAATTTGTGCACTTGTCATCACGGAAGTGATCACGTGAATCCCAAATACACAGTAAAGTTAGAAAAAAGCATTTTGGGTTTAAAATTAGTTAGAAGATATTAGAAATCATCACCGTCTCCTTACCGGCATAACCGTGGGACGTAAAACTCAAAGATTTCATTTCATTTCATATGTAGAAGAAAGTGAGTGACATATAGTAAATTCACCTTTCGTATTTTATAAATTTTGAAAATTTTGTAGAGTGTGGGAAAATCAATAGCAAAATGGGAATTTCTGTCTCTCGAGATGGAATTTTATAACGTTTCAGGTTGTCGTCACTGGCAAAAGCAAATTATCAAAGTATTAAATTATCGGCTGATTGATTTATAAGCAAAAATAGTTTCTTCTTTTTCTTTTAGTTACAAAATAGCATAAATTACTTAATAAATTTATACTTCAACACCATGTATATGTTATTTCTTCAGTATGGAGCAAAATTTGCTGTTAAAAATCAAATAGTGAAACATGTGAGAAATCGCGACATAACGTGTCATCATTACACGTCGCACTCGACATTGTATAATGACTAGCTTCCGGTGTAATATTGTATTGATATTAAACAAGGTTGTGACATGATATGAAGCAAATAATTGTTTGTTTTATTACACTACAGGTACTGTAAACAAGGGATGCAAATAAGACACAAAATTTTATTAGCCCAAGGAAAATGCTACTAATCCACATCCCACAATAGAAATCATTTACTTACCTTCGGTATAATACGCGTATTAAATATTCGCCCGCACTAATGAACCACTCGCCCCAGGCGAGTGGGTGAGTGGTTATTTGCATGTAAACTATTTAAGTAACTAAAGAATATCAAATATCAAACTACTTTTACTATAGGCCTACGTTTGTAATATACATTTTCCCAGAGTGTTTATTTATTTTGTTGTAATTCAATATTTCTGTAATGTTAATCGTCATTCATGACAGTACATCAATTAAACCTCTTTTGCTATTAAATATCATAATTTAAAATAAAATCAAAACACATTCATATCATTAATATAAGAGAAAATTATACAAATCTAGTTGGCAACGATGATTCGCCACAAAAGACGCACCAGAAGATTTTTTTAGCCATTCTTTCTCTCTTTCTCCACCTCCTGATATCACGTTCATCTGTTCTCAGGTTTCTCGTTCGCCTCTTCTAAATTCCTTCTCTTTTGAAATTCTCTCGTACACCTCATTTCAAATTCTGTATGTTGTAATGATTTTCAATAATTCCTTCTTCTTCTTCCTCTTTTTAACAACTCGATGTTCTCTTTGAGATAATTATTACGTGCTCGAGACAAAGATGAATGCGGTTCAGTACGACAAATTACAAGCTCTATGCATTATGTCTTTTTGTATTATTCAATTGATACTTCCTCAATCAAACATTGCAACCTCTATTGTACCTAGGTATATAAGCATACTTGTGGGTCCAAGTCCAATTTTACTTTCGTCTTGAAATGGCTCGAGCGAGTATTTGAATTGAGCCGATATTAACTAGATCTTTTGCAAAGCAGCATGGGATATTCAATACAAATATGTGATTCGCATCATCCTGGAAGATTCATACAATATTCACAGAATTCTTGGACTAAAATATTATTCATATAGTCTGTCACGAGGCATGCATGAACGACTCAGACATTTTCAAAGTACTTAAAGTGAGAAATTATTCTAAGTGATTCCGCGTTTTAATAAAAGGGAAGAAGAAACCTACACAGAAATTAATTGCTGTTAACTTGTCAGATTCATTCCCATTCTGCCTAAAGGCCCTCCAGTACTTTATAGAAAATATTTTCAATGATGTTATTCCCGTTTTACCTAATCTTCGGAAACAGGGAATTTTATGCGGAGAGGATTTTTTTAAGGGACATACATCACCGAAATGCTTGATTTCTAACGTGTTTTTATACAGATCGGAGCTCACATAGGTGTATAATGGCTGTGATAATGAGGAACGGGACAAAATGTAAGTAGTCAAAATCCAAGGAAAATTCTGACGAGGCCGAAAAAATCCAAGGAACAGAATCGTAGGAGTACATATTTGATATACCAGTGCACACCCTATATGATTTTTTTCCCCTTCAATTGTCATACGATCTGTATTTTTTTTTCAATTTACTGACATAATTTTTCTTTCTTTTAAAATACTGAAAACCCAATAAACGTAAACATGTTATAATAAAAGTGTATAATTCTTGTTTCTGTATTTTCTATGGAAAAAAAAAAAATGGTGTGCATATAACGTGGTACCAGGGCTGAAAACGACAACGTGAAGGTCTACAACAGCCCATCGTAAATAATATATAGGGTTTTTTTTTATAGGAATTTTGCTCTGAATTTTTATCTCGCTTTGTATTGCAACAATGGCTCACCATTTTTTATGTTATTGTCACAACTGTATTGCTTACATATTAGTTTCATTTTTGTCAGCGTAAAGTAACTGTAAGGTTGTCACGGCTTCCAATTTTTTTTCACATTTTGCACGATTTTTTGTTTCTTCTTCTTCTCCTTGTACGAATAGGGCGGAAATTGCACATGTGTTATCTCATTGGAATCAGTGTTTCATAAGCTTACCAACGAGGTATCGATCATTACCCTGTTAATTAAGGGGTCACCAGGGTCCCCAATGCAAGAGTCTACGATTATGTTGAAATACCTGATCGGTGTATAAAGGTTAATGCATGGTCAAATATGTCTTGAGGATGTGAACTGTAGTACCTTTTATGTACTGCGATCCTTAGCATGTTGGAGAACTTAAAATTTTGTTGTGAAATGACTTGATATTAGATCGAATTAAATTTGTTTTATGTTTGTCTCAGTTACAATATCAAACGGCTTTCTTGCAACTGAATCAATTTTCTATTTCTCTTCATGTATTTAAAAGTATCACATTCACTTTTACTAAAGTAGATGTGAATAACACTGCTGATAAAGAACTGTATCCTAATCATTTTTGCGAGAAGAACAAGTAGAATAACATCTAAAAATTGTGATGAAACTTAAAGGTATACCTAAGTAGTTATTCTTCTCACAGAATCTGTTACAATTACTAAAGAAAAAATTCCTAGAAATCCCTCCTTGCACAGAATTCCTCGTCTCCAAAGATTAGGCAGTACGGGAATTCCCGTTCTGCCTAAATATAAGATCATTTAAAATATTTTTCTATAAAGTGCTGGAGAGCCTTTAGGCAGAAGGGGAAGACACAAATTTATCAATCTATAAGTATCGCATAGAAAGGGGTCTGCACGGGCTCGGGTCGAGCCCGCGGGCCGGGCTCGGACCGTAAATTTTTAAGTATACAATCATATTTTTCGGGCCTTTTCGGGCCTAACTTTGTAAATATGCTGTACAACGATATATATTGTACCATTCTTTCTGGAGAACTTTTAAAGCACAACTGCAAAATTAAACCTCTAATTGCTGTAAATATAAATACGATTGTGCGTTAATTATTAAGTTTCTGTAATTCGGACTTCTTTCGTGCTCATTTGATTATCACACGAGCTTGGGCCGGACTCGGGCCTAAATGCTAAAACATATTTCGGACTTGGATCGGGCCTTACATTATAAATCACACAGGCCGGGCCGGGCCCGAACTAAAAATTCCGCAGACCTCTAAAAGAACGTTCTACAAAGCTGTAGATTTAGTTCTTTGCTGCTTCCGTTCTGCCATTTTCTCGAAACTCAAGATTTTACAGCTCTCATGTGCTACGATTAATAATCATGGATCGTTACACAAATAAATACATATTACTGTTGTGAAAACTAAAATATGGAATTTGAGTGGGAGCAGAGAAAGGGGGAAGAGTAATGATCGTATTAACGGGGGGGGGGGGGAGGGGCATGTCCAAAGATGACAGTTTTTTTTTTTTTAACGTAAATTTCATTTATTTTCTGGACAGTTCCATATAAAACAATATATCTTTTCACTGAATTGGTGTAGAAATATAATTCTTGTTGCTGTATATGATGTGTGCTGCAAAAATAATAATTAGGGAGTTACCAGGGCCTGCAACGCGAAGGTCTGCAACATCCTTTGACAATGATATATAGGGCGTTTTTATAGGAATTTTATTCTGAATTCTTATCTCACTTTGCACTGCAGCAATGGCTAACAGTTTTTTATGTTGTTGTCACAAGTGTATTGCCTACACATTAGCTTCATTTTGTGAGCTTGAAGTGACTGTAAGAATTGCCAACGACTCCAAATTCTATTTTTTTCATATTTTCATAGTTTTTTTTTTTTTTTTGTTTGTTTTTACTTCTCCTTCTTCTACAACTAGGGCGAGAATTGCACAAGTGTTACCTCGTTGGAATCAGTGTTCCATAAGCTTTCCAACGGAGTATAAATCATTACCCTGTGATAATTAAGGGAGTCACTAGGGCTCCCAACCTGAGATTCCAAATCCCTACCTGGTGTATAAAGATTAATTTCATAACAAACATTTTGGAAGTTTTGTGAGGGTGACTAGAATTAGCCAGTTAGATCGTGCGATTTCTTTCATTGGTAATGTGTGTGAAGTTGTTGCAAGTACGTCAATAAACATTTTATCCGTTGAAGAAGGCGATTTTTATATGCGAATGACAGAGTTAAACTACAGTGACTTTAGCAAGGCTAAAACATGTATAAGTCACTTTCGCGCACTCCAGAAATAGACCCTACGGGACTTACGAATATACCTTAGACCCTATATACCGAATATACCTTATATATATATAAATATACCTTACGAATACGAAAGCTCCGCTAGAGGTGCCTCTAAATGTGTTTCTTGTTTTCTAATAGTAATTCATTGTGTGATGTGCCTTCTATATAAAATAGGCTACAAAACCAAGCTTCACTTGCTGAGAAGGAATTTTCGCATACTCTCTTTTTCATTATTGTTCTCGTTAAAAATCACCTTCTCGCACTCAGAATAGATAGAATATTTTCCATTTCATGAAAAAGTCATGAATAAAATCGGTACACTTGGTCAAAGTAAATTTGTATAAGTTGCGTTGATCCCACATTTTCAACTACACAAAGTACCGGGGGCCAGTGAAGCGTCCAACTCTGGTGTATGAAGTCCCTAGTTCGACAGCAGCTCCTGCCAAGTGGATTTTATGATGAATAAACATTGTCCTCCTATGTAGAGTTTTTCATACCTTCCGTTTTCTTCCACTTTCTTCATTTCACTGTTATTGTTTCATCTCTTCTTAAAAATAAGAAGGATGTATTTCTCTTTGATATATTAATGAATATTACTATTGAGTATGCATGTATATTGAAATGAAAGGGTTGATGGATTGTTAACTAACAAATTTATTGCGTGACTAAAATAACAACACAGTTAACACATTCTGCTATCTTAAGGCGTAAAATAAGGGAATATTTCTTCCTATCAGTAAGATTGGTGCCATTAGCTTATACAGAAAACTGTTCACACAATTGAAACAATAAACACAACATTGTAATGGGAGCTGTGACAATTTAAAAGATATCAAAAACAAACCTAATTAATCTAGCAATTGATAGTGATAGTGATGTATCTAATTTATTAAACCGGTCTGTGTAAATCTAACCAACAATCTAAGATAGCGAAAGTCATCAAACAAAATGAAAAGGAGATGGAAAGGATAATTTACTGGCCAGGAGAGTGTGCTGCCATTGTTGGAAATCTTCGAAAAGCCAATCCAAAATTCAGCTATCCAATTCATATCTTGTTATTGAAAGTGAGGCTTTATATACTGTTTAGGCAAGACACTAAGAAGTTGTTTATATTCTTTTACAAGGCTGATGCAAACCTCTGAGGTATTAAAGAATATTGCTATTGCTTTTTGCTTTTTACAATTTTAAACTTTGAAAAATAAGACTTAAAAGTTTTAATTATAGATTCTATAAATTTTCATTAAACAACACATTATTATCTATCTCATTATCACAGTCTCCCTTAGCTTTCGTTCAAAACGTGGGACATTGAACTATATATATATATATATATATATATTACCGTTTAGATACCACAAACGATGCGCAGACTTGGTGACGATCAGTAAAGAGTTTAGTCGACATCTCCTCAGAGCCGGATCTAGAACGTAAAAACTGGGGAGTGAGAGCCAGAAACCAGACTATGATAGGTATGTTTACCATAAACTTTAAAAAAAAATATAAACAATAGCTTAAATTATTTTTGTCACTCAAAAAACCGGGGGACTTAGATCCCCCGGTCCCGGGTTAGATCCGCAACTGCATCCCCTTCACTTAAAATAAGCTACATTACGTTCAGTTTAATAAAACATATATCATTTATAACATTAAAGTGTGTGTTAAGTTGGTTTTACACAGTCATGAGTCGTCACTGTAATTTTCCGCAAAAGATGCTGTTTTTTTTTAAAAAAATAAATAAATCTATTAACTGGCTTTCTGTCATAAAGTTTCAAAGGAAGCTATGTATGTATTCCCACGCCTGTACTCGAAATACAAGTCATGAACACCTACTTAAGCATCGTAAATAGGAAAAAGAACGAACATTTTTTAAAGCATCCATTTAAGACAGAATGTATATTATTACGTAGAGTCAGATAATAGCATTTTCCCCGTTTATAAAAGTTTACAAAAAAGAGAAAAATATGTCTACAAAAATCGTAAAGCCACGCACTTCGACATTCTTCTGTTCTTTCACGTAAGAACATTATTCCCCCCCCTTTTTTTCCCTTTAAAAGACGCAGAAATAAATAGAAACCTTTAAAATACTCACAAAACTCTACATCAAATTATCTTTTGTTCTTTTTTATCACGTTCGTTCTACGCAATGGGAAAGAAATGTGGAGAAAAAAGTGCAAATAAGTATACAAAAGAAAGAAAGACCTTGGGCGCCATACGTAATGAGAATGACAGCCTGGTTTGTTTACCTGTTTTAGACAGTTTTATAAACAGCCGTTATTTTTCAAGCAACAAGTATTGATTTGCCCACACAAATGTATCTCATGCAAAAGACGCGATTCATTAACGACTGAAACTTCTAGTAACTGCCTTGTTTAACTATTTGCCATCCCTTCCTTTCTTTTCTTTACGTATTTCGAAAGAAAAAAAAGCTCCTTTTCACTGTTTCCAAGTTACCGGGGAAACGAATGTCTTTTTCCAACGAATCAACGGCTGAAGACGACACAACACGTTCAGGTACAATACTACAAATTAAGCTGACAACGTACGTACCTAAATGGTTTAATTATCTTTGCTTTAAAAAAAAAAAAAGGTACTGCATCAATAACACCAATTAATTAATATTACTTGGGTGCAACATAATTAGAGATTAATTCATTATAACTACAAGATGAGGTGAGAATCATTAAATATGTGAGGAGTGATATTTAACAGGTTGACTGCCAAGGTGATTTGAAGGTACTGCTCCCAGGAGGTCATAAATTTCTTCTTACTTTTGGCTCAATTATGGATAGTCATGTCAAATTTTTGTCGCGATATTTTGCTTCTCCCGAAAATGTACCAATGGGAGCCGAGCACCATATGTTATGTTCATGGTCTCACAGTAATTTGTGACAATGAGCATCATAAATGATGCTCAAGAACCTGAATAGGTTAGTAATTTCTGATATCGAGCATGAGCATCATGTATGGTGCTCATGGCCCTACAGAAAAATAAGGTTAGCACTACATATGATGCTCATGGCAGTGTATTGCGACCATCACGGGCTTGAAAAATTCATTTGATGCTTTGAGCTATGCAAGACACGCGTTAGTATATACAAAAGGAGTGATCTAAGTGACAGTGTTTATGATCGTTTTCTTACGTTAGACATTTCATATTTTGCATTTGGAGTGTTCAGAGCACAAAAGAATCAAACTACATTGCCAAAAATTGTGACAAAAATTGACATATAGTGTGTATGAAACGCTTAATTGCAGAAAACGAGTTTACACTGTGTTGTTTCTCTTTTACCTTGCAAAGTGTTATTAACAATATTTTAAAATTTACTGTTTTGAGATCTGAAAGTAGATTCAGAGAGAGAGAGAGATCATAAAAATGAAACATGTCCAGAATGAGCAAAAAAATGGACTTGATTCTTTTGTGCAGTAAACGCTCCATTTCTTTGAAGGATGCAAGATAATCTTTGATTGTCCGCTAAAATTGGACATCCATTGAGGACTGTCGCCGAAAACATTCTACTATACAGAATAAATGGAAATTATATGAGTAATGACGTAGCAACCATTCGGGCGGTATCTGGAAATTGTTTCGAATAGCTTGATTGGCTAATCGTCTGTTTCAGTGATCTTCATTGGCAATGCTATTCTAAATAGGATAGTAGGTTGTCATTACACGTACAATTTCCATTTACTTTGTTGATATTAATATGCTACACTCGGCGCTCTCTAATGAATAAGCTTAGCATGTAGAACTTCCGCCAATATTTCTGACATTTTACTGGTCTCCAAGCAAATTTGTAGCATACGGGCATTATAATGGTTGTATTGCGTTATAGCGTTACAAAATCTACGTGACACATAGAATTGTGTCTTTTGTTTAAATTTCCGAAAAGAAGAAACTCGAAGACTAAATGAATCAAGTTCAATAGATACGGAAACTTAGCGGTTGAACTAAATGTGTTAGCATTACAGTCTACGAGTAGCAACGAGATGCCAACGTCGAAAATTCCTTTGAATTTTCTGGAGTTCCCATAAATTTCATGTTTTATGACGCGTATCTTCAAACTTTCCTTACAATATCCACTTTAAGTCCTAACTATTCGGTAATCCACAGTCCATTATACTGGTACGAATCATCATCATCATCATAGGTATTCTGCCATTATTGCTGCAACTGAGACGCTTCCATGCTCCACGGTCTTCGTCTTCAAGAACGATTTTTCTGATTTGATATCGTTCATCAATTGTATCCTCCTTCCCCCCTCTCTCTTTCTCTCTCTCGTTCCTGCCATCATGTCCTCTAACACGTTCCTCATATTATAGTTCCTTCTTAGCCAATGTCACAATCAGTTTCTCTTCCTCTTCTTAATAATATCTAAAACTGTTTTCTTCTACTTCACCATTTATAACACACTCTCATCCATTTTCCGCTCGACCTAAATAAATCTCTCCATTCTTCGCCACAGCTATATTTCGAAAGCTTCCAGTCGTTTTTTATCACTTTTGCATAATATCTGTTTCTGCTTCACATAGTACAATACTCCACACGAAGCATTTTATGAATCTTTTCCTGAACTCTTTATTCAAATAAACTTTTCTTCCTCCTAAAGGCTTCTTTTTGCCATCCCTATTCTTGCTTTTATTTCACGTGCTCACTTCATATCATGACTAATAATACCTTCCAGGTATCGAAAACTAGTCAGCTGTTCTATTTTCTTCTCTCCTATTTCTATATTTGACACCAACCGCTTCATTCCAATCACCATGGCTTTTGTTTTTCTAACTTTTTGATTTATTTTCATCCCATATACCTCACAGCCCTTCTTCAAGTTCTCTAACGTCTTATTGATTTTCTTTGCAGATTCCTCCACAAGTGCTATATCATCTGTAAACTGTATATATCTGATGATTCTGCTGTGCCTCCTACAGAAACACCGTCTTAAAAGCCAAGTATTTTTTTGCTACTTTTATTTTGAAGGACTTTGGTTTACCGAAATTTCTTTTTATATTTACTCTCTCCGAGTGTTCGTCCATTAGGAATACAAGAAATCTCCTCTACTTGATGAATCACCATAAATTTTGGCTGGGATGCAGAGGATCGAAAACTAGTAATTGAGCTCATTGATGGAGGAATATTCAAACCGGGAGTTGTAGAAATCAATCATTTCCGGTTTTAGAAGTGATCACTATAGGGCAACGAGATAGCGAGAAGCGTTTTTCTGTTATCATTTAAGTGTCCGAAGTATATATATATATTTCATCTCCACTTTAATCACTCTACTGAAACCGGAAGCTGTAAAAATCTACTACTACTTCCGGCTTGAAACTTAATTCAGAAATATCACGCTAATCAAACCAAACTCCTTTACATAGTGTACACATAACATTGTATTGCAGCAATAAAATTATGAAGAAAGTAAAACGGATAGAAACTTTGAAAACACAGAGAATTGCTCTTAAATAGACCCTTTCTTCTGTGTGAAGGTGTTTTATACGTGTATGATGCAATGTTGGAACATGCTGCCGGCATTATTTAACAATCAACAACCTTGTTATAAATATCTTTACATAAAAGCCTCTCTTTCTCCCTTTGGTCCATAGATCAACCACTGGAAGTTCTCATAGTCATGAAAGTTTTTGTGGACCTATTCTACAGCGAACGTTAGAGAGTACATTCTCTTATTTGCTGAGGGAACCTACGAGCACTTTGTTGGAAGCAGAGCCCTTGACTGGTCTATCAAGAAGGAACGGTGAGTGGAATTGCAGACTAAAATGTGGAAACTAGAAAGGGGAAAAGAAGGTAGATTCAACTCAACTCATTTTCCCCTTCCTTTCATTCTTCTCTCGCTCACTCTTTTACTCCACAGGCCAACTGTCAACACAGCTCTCGGCGTTTCCGCAAATTGAGTTTTGGTAGCTGTATCCGTCAAGGAGCAGAGAAAAAAAAGGGACGTAGAAGAAAGAGAGAAAAAGGTGAATGCAGTCCAAGGAGCTTTTTTGGAAGACCGGAAGGAAGCGCCAACGAACGAGAAACCCAGATGACCCCTTTTCTTTTGTCTTTGGTTCTGCAGGTAGAATAGATAAAGTAGTCCTGCTTCTCTGTACGAAACGAAAGAATACATAACTAGTTATTCATCTGGCGTAGAGAAGCATTCTGCTACGGGCAAAAGAATTCTGTCTGATTACATTTTTGCCCATTCTGTGTCCCTTCTCCAACATCGATATGATGAGCTTTCTAAGAATCAGCATAACGTAATACTATAACGAGCCAACACTCATTTCACATAGAACTCCAAAAAATTGAAGATACTGTAGACAATAGTACTGAGGATAGAAAGAGATGTGAGTAGAAACAAATTCAATTTATCAGAGGCGGCCTTAGCTTTTGGAGGGGCTAGGGCGAGGAAGGCCCGTCAAGCCCTTCGCCGATTGCATGACAATAGCAAAAGGAAAACATGTCGACAACAGAATATCTCCCGTTAATATATATATATATATATATATATATATATATATATATATATATATATATATATATATATATATATATATATATATATATATATATATAAACAAGCAAATATACTTTTTTTTTTGGCTTTCAGCGCTCTTTGTTTACAAATAACAATATTAGAAACAGCTGGTCACTGCTAACGATATCTCGCGTATAATGGAATAGATTAGTTTCTAACAACTTTTCTTAAATTTCCGCTTTTGCTTGCCGTAAGCATTTTGATTTTTCAGAGATAGAGTGATAATTTCCTTGTTCGTGATTTGCTGACGTAATGTTAAATCAAATCTACATATTTATTTGGGTAAATGTACACACTTGTATATACCGTTAAAATTGACATTCAACTTTTCTATATGATCCCTGAATGACAAAATCGTGTAAAACTAGAAATTGAACAATGGCTAATACTACTTTCTCTAAAACATGTTCTCAATACGTATAATCTTATCCATCTACCTACAGGAATCTAACAAAATACTGAACATTTAGATGGGGAGAATAATTAGAACATTTTTTATTTATAGTGCATGTGTTAGTGACCCGCAGATAAGCTGTATGAATGTAATCGGCTTGACTATTCTGGGATTTTGTAAATTTTCAGAACTTTATTGAGTGGCGACTTTATAATCTGTTTTAAGAAATCTATAAATGTTTTAAAAAGCAAAAGTATTACTTTGAAATACGAGGACTTGGGTGGTCACCCAGTTCGCCTTATGTAAAGGCAGCCTCTGCAATCTATATACATGTTTGGAAGTTCTATGATTTGCGCAATTAGGCTGTGCAAGATTGTTGATAGATAATGATAGATTGTTGAAAGCATAGTAATGTACAATGTTTGCTATTTAGACTGTACGTCCATGTAAATAATTATAATAACCAGTGACGTAACAGTCCTTCGTAGAGCAGAATATGTTCCAACGGTAAATGCTTGCAAACGGCGGAACTATGTTGAGCCTAGCGACCAACATGTGATCAGTGTGTTGTGTCACCCTGCCTCTAACAGCTGTTATCAGGAGCTTTCCGGACCTAGTGACCGTTATGTCTTTTATTCACGTGGCTCCACAGTTTGCTTCAAGATGCTAGTGGACACCGAAAATTAGAATACACCAACCGGGAATCGAACCCGGGACCATTGCTCTATTAGACTACGGATCCTCATATCAGAGATGGCTTGGCTGAGATCAACATTTTACCCCTAACCCACTACCTACCGTCACCCACGATCTACTGACCCACTGTGACCAATTCTGACTCACCGTGACCCATTTGTGAGATCTCAATTTTTCACAAAAATTCGGACCTCCACTTCCCCCTTAGGATAATGAAAGCAATATGATAACATCCGTTGGATTTGGGGCTTAACTACCAGCCTCAATACCAGAAGTCATTTCATTGGCTTTGACTTTTGGTTGTAATGATCATGCATACATAGCTACATTAAATATTTTATACTTAGGATAATAATTCATATATCAGAAGTGATTCAAAAATATATTTTGCAGTACTCAGCTCCTCACAAAACGCACAGGTTGTGTCTCGAAATCCAAGTAGTAAGTTCTATTGCTATTATTACAATTACAAATATCAATATCTATAAGTGCCTTCAGTTCCTTTTTCACTTAGATATACTCATCTCAGGTAAGCAAATAGAGACAAATATAAAAGGAAGAAAAATCAAGGTCTTGAAAGTAAAGCGTACACAAATTCACCAGGGTTATAAAGAAGCTGTCTACAATGCACTGAACAGAGTGGTCGGTGGGTTGTACTGGTTCAGTGGGGTCAGAGTGGGTCACAGTGGGTGGTTGGTAGCAGTAAGTCACATGTTGTTGACCCACGACCCACTGACCCACTCACAAATCTTGACCAACTTGACTTACGATCCACTGACCCACGACCCACTCCTTCTTTGCCTCATATATAGGTAATTAGTTTATCTTTTATGGATCTAATAAATTATGAAGTTGTTCTAAGTAGTGGGACTATTTGCTTAATTGTGAACAGTAGTTATAATCCTGTAGTGAAAGATATAGTTGAATTATTATGTTTTAGCAATTTCTAATAATTTGGGGCAGGTTAACTACATCCATCTATATCATACATCGTAAACATTCACTAATTCTGTAAATAAACTAATTCTAAATAGACTAATCACACATACTTCTAACGATGCCATACGTACTGCTAATAGTAACACATATACTCCTAATATAATACACATGCTCCTAAAAGTGTTACACACTATTTATAAATAAATAAATGGCAATAATAATCTTGCATTAAACTTGTAAATAATAATAATAATTATGAACTTTGAGTAACTCAACAAAGAAAAAACCTCCAAATTATATTTAGGTAGTCTTAACGTATGAAAATATGAGTAAGATTTAATCCTTTACTACCAAAAAAAAAAAATGTGTATATATTAGAATAAGTATTTCAATTCATAAAGAATATATAATTTCACAATGTACGCTTGCGAAACGTCTAATCGTTTCATGTCTTCCGACAAGGAAAGGAAGACAACATAACAATATGCATAAACAATGTAACAGTATCAAGCGACCGGAAAACTCCTTGGGATCCTCACAGACTATTAAGCACATATTAATCCAAAGACATTGCCACCTGTTCCTTCCGATGCTTGGCGGGAAAGGAGAGGATTCTTAACAGGTGTTCTCTGTCGTTCCAGCTGTCACAGAAGATAGTTCCTCAAAAAGAACAGAGAATTTAATTACACTTGAGATGATAGCTGATCTTCCTGTTCATTCACACCGTATTGTATCTCCTGCGATATGTCGCCAAAAGATCTCAAGTTGACACGTTACGTTCAATCTAACCTCTTTGTGAAGCATGACTTAACTTGAACACAAGCGATTTCTTGTACAGATACTTAGTATCCATGATATGTAGTATTTAGTATTTCTGATATTTAGTACCCATGATATTTAATATTTAGCATTCTTGATATTTAGTATCTATGATATTTAATATTTAGCATTCTTGATATTTAGTATCAATGATATTTAATATTTAGTATTCTTGATATTTAGTATCAATGATATTTAATATTTAGTATTCTTGATATTTAGTATCCTTAATATTCAGTATCCATATTAGATATTTAGTATTCTTGATATTTAGTATCAATGATATTTAATATTTAGTATTCTTGATATTTAGTATCAATGATATTTAATATTTAGTATTCTTGATATTTAGTATCCTTAATATTCAGTATCCATATTAGATATTTAGTATTCTTGATATTTAGTATCAATGATATTTAATATTTAGTACTCTTGATATTTAGTATCAATGATATTTAATATTTAGTATTCTTGATATTTAGTATCCTTAATATTCAGTATCCATATTAGATATTTAGTATTCTTGATATTTAGTATCAATGATATTTAATATTTAGTATTCTTGATATTTAGTATCAATGATATTTAATATTTAGTATTCTTGATATTTAGTATCCTTAATATTCAGTATCCATATTAGATATTTAGTATTCTTGATATTTAGTATCAATGATATTTAATATTTAGTATTCTTGATATTTAGTATCAATGATATTTAATATTTAGTATTCTTGATATTTAGTATCCTTAATATTCAGTATCCATATTAGATATTTAGTATTCTTGATATTTAGTATCAATGATATTTAATATTTAGTACTCTTGATATTTAGTATCAATGATATTTAATATTTAGTATTCTTGATTTTTAATATCCATGATATTTAATATGCAGTATTCTTGATATTTAATATAAATGATATTTCATATTCAGTATGTTTGATATTTAGTATCCATGATATTTAATACTTAGTATTCATGGATTTTTAATATCCATGATATTTAATATTTAGTATTCTTGATATTTAGTACCCAAAATATTTAATATTTAGTATTCTTGATATTTAGTATCCTTAATATTCAGTATCCATATTAGATATTTAGTATTCTTGATATTTAGTACCCATGATCGTATAGATATACTTTCAGAGAAAAGATATTGATCCCTTACTCAAGTCCAGATCTGTATGGTATTGTCCTTACACGCACGATACTGTTGTTGGGTACGACTTATACTACGAAAGTTGTTTTTGAATGATGGTCTCTGCTCCTGACATCTGTATGTACTATTCGAACCGTGGTTGTGGTTCGAATTCCAAGCTAATAAGGAAAACATTCTTTATAACCTCGGTCTTACATAAAGACGCCAAATACAAGAAACTCGAACCAAACTCAAGAACGGTTCTTATTATTTCGTCAGTAAACTAGCTACAATGTATCAACTTGAGTACGATGTCGGTACAATACTGAGATATTGAAAATTATCTTGTAAAAAAAAATCTGATTGGCATTCAGAAGGTCATTTCCGGTTTATGGTAATGAATCTGACACCCTTGCTAGCTTAAGACATGCTGCAATACCATAAGAGATTGCGCTCGATGCGCAAGCTCTGTCTGTTAGCTACCGCTCTGTAGCTCAGTTTGTATTGAAAGGAGACTGCGTTAATGTGATCGTGAAATGTTTCCATTTAGTAAACGGTCCGTTGAAAGTAGTTCTTGTTTCTTTGAAAACGGGAAATAAAAAAGATATGAAAAAAAGACGCAATAATAATAAGTAAAAGTTAATCCTGTTTGAAAGAGTGTGTGTCTAATTAAAATGATGTTTTCAGTTCATAAACTTAATCAGATAATAAACATTTTAAAAAATATATCATTATTACATAATTACAAAGCTTTAACAAACCTTTATTTTCTATGAATTGTGTTATATGCATTTCTCACTATTAATAACCTAAACTTAAGAAGATTAAATCTCGCAAGAGTTTGAGAGGAAAGAAAGCTCCCATTAAAAAGTATTCAGGTAATAAAAATAACTTTTTTTATTTATCACTAGCTAGCTCTTCGCACGATGAGAATAAGGTTTTCTGCAAAATAGCTGAAAGGAAAGAATGAGGGAGATAACGAAGAGCAACATCTTTATCCTCTCCTCTTATGTTCGTCCGCAAAACATTTATGTATTGCTGGTTGCATACAGGAAATGCGTTCTTAGAAACAACCAGAAGCGTGCATAAATTTTGATCCCTTGCCAATCCACCACTTGAGCCCTAAATCGAGAAAAAGGCTTCGTACGCGGTTAATTCTGGTGAGGATCTATCTGTGTGCAAAATTGATGGCTGTAGGTTACTCAATAATAATAATAATAATAATAATAATAATAATAATAATAATAATAATAATAATAATAATAATAATAATCGTTTTTAATTTTAATTTTCAAATTCCTCGAATCCTGTCCTGTCCAGGAATTTGAAGCTTATTATTATTATTATTATTATTATTATTATTATTATTATTATTATTATTATTATTATTATTATTATTATTATTATTATTATTATTTATTAAGTAAAAATAACTTGTAAAGATTATTAAAAAAATAAACTGTCCTCAAATATTGTCTAATATGCATTTATCGCTAAACTTATTTTTAAAAAAGGAAAAAAGATTTGACTTCATAATAGAATGACATATTTAAAATTACCCTTGTCTTTAATTTAAACATAGTCGAGAGAAAATCCTTATAGAAGCATTCACTATCTCAGACAGATTATTATTATTATTATTATTATTGTCTTGCCCATTTAATTCTCTCAAAGAAAAAAATCGCTCCTGTTGGTATCTTAGGTACAGGATCTTCGCGTTTCACAAATTTTCTCCAGGGCTGTTTTCCGAGAAATAAGCTTAGAACAAGCACTCTCCCACCCCTTACTACTGCTACTACTGCTGTTACTAGTTCTCTCTCTCTCTCTCTTTTGTTCTGGAGCTACTACTCTTCAAGACTCGTCAGGGAAAAATTAGCTCTCGAAGAATGGATGGCCAATTAAGAGCTTTCGTAACAGCCAGGTAATGAACTTGGTGGGACGCCTTCTTCTCCACTCGCGTTTTCAAGAACTACCTGGACATCCTCCTTCAGTTTACTTAACTCACTCCGCCCCTGCACACAAAAATAAAATAAAGGAACAACTTGCTGAAAATGACGTCGTTACTTTCCAAGATTAACCAAAAAAAAAAAGTGTTATGTTACAGTATATACAGTATGTAAGAAGAAATAAACACTAAAATTAACAGTTTCTGCGGAACAATATATATTTTTATTTCATAATAAATAAGTTTAAAAATATACACTATTATACGAGGGTTATGGTAAAAGTAATAGAAACTACTTTAAAAAAAACGAAAATGGAAACGCGAAAAAGTGAGAAATCCTCAAGTATGCAGAAACGAAGATTAGTACATATGTAAACATTACATGTAGGGAATTGGAAAAAATGAAATGACTTCTTTAAGTTTTACGTCCCACAGTTCTGCCGCCTAGGCTAAAGAAGACGGTCATGATGAGAAATGAATGAAATGGTGGAATGGAGAAAGTGGGAGGGAACGGGAGAACCCCGAGAAAACCCACGCACTCGTCGTTTGTCCATCACAAACCTCACCAGGCGCAAGCTGGGATTGACCCAAGGACCAGAGGTGAACGCTCTGCCACTGAGCCATCGCGGCCCATGTAGGGAATTGGATAAATAGATATGTTTTTTCTAGAAATAGCACAAGAAAAACGAATACAATAAATCATTCGTTTTATAAGTGCTTTACCTCGAAATAGAACATTACAAACCATTACAAATACAATTACCATTATGCGTGAAGAACAGAAACACATGCCAGTGTCTGTTTGAGAGAAATGTCCTGAACTTCTACACGCTGCATTCATTCTTCATGACAACGCAAGAGCCCATACGCCAGCAAGTGTGTAGAATCATATCGCGCAATGAGGACAGGAAAATACCTGAGTATCCACCTACCATACTCGCCAATCTTATCACCTTGCGATTTCGAGTTCATATCAAAGTTGAAGGATCCATTGCGTGGAGCACGTGAAGACATTGCCACAGCAGTGAGCAGTGAAATCAGAAGATTCATTTATGGTAAAACCACGGATATACGGCGGCTCGTTGGCTCAGTTTGTGATGAATTGCCTGGGTGATTACTTCGAAGGACTCGAGATGCCACTGATATGTGTTTGGGGCCTTTTCGCATAATAGTATATGTGATAGTTTGCAATGTGGCCATTCAAGGTGAAACAAGTATGAAACAACGATTCATTCTACTTATTTTTTCCGTATTATATTCTGGTGGGGATATGTATGTTCATCCAACATCCCACATGTAACGTTTACATATGTACTAAACTTCCAGTTTCATATTCCACAATTTTTTGCTTCGTTCCTGTTTTCGGAAAAGAAAAAAAAATATTTCCATTACTTTTGCGGTAATCCTCGTAGCTCATAATTGTATGTTAAAAACAAGTAGCACGTATACGAAACGTGAAAGAATCTGATTTGTATGGCGTGATATTCTAACAATTAATATTGATACCGGAAGTAGAAGTAGATTTCTACCACTTCCGGTTTTAGTAGAGAAACTTTAGTGGAAATGGATTAATAATAATTGCCTAAATCCTCTTACCGCGGTCTAAAACACTTTTTACTGTATAGTGATCAGTTAAAACCGGAAATGGTTGATTTCTACCATTTTCAGTTTGAATAAAGAATTAAGAGAGAAGATCGCGCGTCTACTCTTAAAATGCTAAATCGGTTTTTTAAAAAGCGCTTCTTTATGATGTTTAAGTGAAACGATTTCAGATAGTCAGAAGGGGAAGGGGCTCCTCGGATCCACTACTCTATTCTCTAAGCTTCTTATGAAGTAAGTTTTTACATTACTATAGTAAATTGTCTAAGTAAGTGTAACTAAGAAATAACTAAAAAGGGTCAAATTTCTGATAGCATTTTGTTGTATTAAAAAAAAAAACTTCCAGGTGGGGTTAGGAGCCTCTAACTTAGGATTCTTTGGGTAGATATCACGGATTACAAATCTGCTTTTCAACAGGGTAATGTTGATTCCTACCCAAGGAAGGTAGTTACTTTTAATACATTACCCTTAAAATTTAGTGATATTTTTTAATAGTTTCCATTTTCTTAAGTCATTATTATATTACCTATTTTTAATGTATTAATCAGTTTACTTAGGGAAAGTGTTACTTTTACACCTTCCACGAATGCTATCATGACTGAATTATTTATGTTAATGAATTATCTTTTCTTAGGGAAAGGCACTTCTACAGCTTCCTTGCATGCTACACTCATGATTGGATTAATTATATTAATGCATTAGACTGTTTCCTTAACAAAAGCGCAACTTTCATTGCATCCATGGATGCTACGTTTCTGATTGAATTATTCATATTAATGCATTATGCTTGTTTCTTAGAGAAAACGCCACTTCTATATCTTCCTCGGGTGCTACTCTTCTGATTGAATTATTTATATTAACGCATTATGCTGATTTCTTATGCAAAACGCCACTTCCACTGCTTGCATGGATGCTACTCTTGTGATTGAATTATTTATATTAACGCATTATGCTGATTTCTTATGGAAAACGCCATTTCCACTGCTTGCACGGATGCTACAATGTTGATTGAATTAATTATATTAATGCATTGTGCTGTTTACTTAGGAGAAGCCGCACTTCTACAGCTTTCAAAGATGATACGCTCCTGATTAAAATATTTATATTATTGTATCATTCTGTTTACTCAGGGAAAGAGATGCTTCCACAGCTTCCATAGACACTATGCGTCTGATTGAATTAATTTATCTGAATTCATTGTTGTGCTTACTTAAGAAAAGTATACACAGCTTTTATGGACCTAACGAATATTTTGATAATAGCGTCTCAGTGTTGCGTTCTTTTGAAAAAAATCTGGAAGTTTTAAGAATTTGCATTTAGCTATGAAATTTCTTGTTGGTAAGTTGGCGGAAAAGTATAAAAACTAAATAATAAAAAGGATATATATATATATATATATATATATATATATATATATATATATATATATATATATATATATATATATATATATATATATATATATATAGTACTTTCTACATAATGTTCGGCCCAAGCGATTTACAAGGGCTGTGTATTGGAAGTATTTTAGATTTATACATATTTTCACACAGACAAAGGGATAAAAAAATATCAACCATCAGTTAATAAATATTATTTAGTAACAAAATAATCAATTTAGCTATTTACAAAATATCTTATAGAATTGCACCCAATTATTTAAGTAAGTCTAATATCCAATTATGACAATGTGTTATATATATATATATATATATATATATATATATATATATATATATATATATATATATATATATATATATATATATATATACAGTGGCGGATCCAGGATATGATCAAGGGAGGGGCTAAACCATAGTTTGCCGTTTTATTCAGTGTAAACCAAGATTGAATCCCATTTTATCCAGTGTAAACCTGAACGTCAAGGGGGGGGCTATAGCCCCTATAGCCCTCCCCTTGGATCCGCCACTGTATATATATATATATACATATTTTTCCTGTTACAGTTGAGTTCTTAAAACTTAACACTCGTTAACCTGGCAGCCCAAATAACTTGGCCACATCTCGGCAGGGCGTAAAATTCCCGCGCGCAGACCCGTTTATTCCTTCATAAAGTATTTTTCTGAGGTCTGTCTTATCAGGTAAGTTACTGTACAGTGTGTATTCATTCATTTTCATTTTCATGTATAGGAAAGGTTCTATGTCTTAATAAAGTACGTACTTTTCCTTTGTTTAAAGACATTTGGGCAATTTATTCTCAGTGTATTCTCAAGCAACCAATACAGAGGTTGTTCAGCCTACGTTTGGCTGATTTCGTTCCTTCCCCCTCCCGGGCAGAATGGACTCACCCGACCTTGCTCCTGGCGTTCTGCAGTGTTCTGCAGTGGCTTCCTGGGAACGGAGTTGTTTATCCGCGCGGACGACAATAACGCACAAAACAGGACCATTGTTGTGAGTGTTGTGTTAAATTTGTTTCCAAGTGTGTGGGTTTCCGCTCTGTGACCAAAATGCCGCCCAAACTAAGCCGGTTTTGGGAAGGCTATGTTGCGGCTCTCTATGACGCCCACTTTAGTGTTTCTGTCATTAGAAAACAGTGTAAGAAGAATGGTTACAACATCAGTTTAAGAGGAATAAAAGGTGTTATTAAAAAGTACAAGGGCAACAAAGCTCCTCCATTTGGATCACCAACGAAGTTGCCTAGGAAATGGCAATGCATCAAGGCCACCTCCACCATGCAGAGGAAACTTCGCAAAATGGCAATGAAAGAAAATCCGCCAACACAAAGGTATATGGCTAATCATCTTGACGTGTCTTTGGGGACTGTGAGCCGGACGTTACACCATCAACTCAAACTGCAGAAAGTCATAAAAGCTCGCGGCCATATTCTTACGGATGCCCACCAAAAGGGACGAAAGTGTAACGCCCGGAAGCTGTACGAACGGCATCTGGCAAAACAAAGGTGGATGTACGTCGTAACGCTCGATAAAGCATGGATTTACCTTTCCGACTGCGGCAAACCGAGACCCATCATGTACCGAGAGAAAGGCGCCAAGAACTTCAGAAGATGAGTACGTGTCTGTAAAGAATCCTTCCCAAAAGGGTTCATGGTCGTTACTGGCTACTGTTACCGAGGTAAACTGAAGATTCGTAGGGTGGCGAAGAACTGCAAAATAAATTTGCAGTATTTTCAGGAGCAGATCATGCGGCCGATCTACGAGCATGAGATTCCAACAATGTACGAAAATGACACCAATCTGGTGCGCATTCACATGGACAAGGCATCACATACTTCACGATCGTCCCTCGCATTCTACAGCGAGATGGAGGAGGCAAGTGGTATACAGGTGATACCTTTCAATGAGATACCTGTTAAATCTCCAGATGCAAGTCCCATGGATTATTGTGGATTTGGATTGCTAAAGCGGGCTTTGGGAAAACGGCGTGTGACAACTGTGGAAGGACTTTGGAAAGCTGTGCAAAGGGAATGGGACAATATTTATCTCCAAGTTCTTCATAGAATCCTATTACAGTGGAAATTACGCTGTCGGGCTATTCTTAGGAACCAAGGGAAACACATTGAGCACTTACGAATCTGGCACTATGGATTCTTCTAAATTTTTAGGTAAGTCGAAATTGGCCAAATGTAGATTGAACAACCTCTGTATATACAAGTACAGTATTGTATTTTCTGAAGAAACACTCGTACTTATTCTTTTTTAACCCTATTCCCGATAACGGCATTTTCACAAACTCGGTCAACATTAGACCGAAGTTTCGGGACTCTCCTATATTAGCAACACCGTGCTCTATTGAGAGTCAGTAGCCACCTCCCTCTTTACAATTATCGACTTTATATTTGGATTTCAATCTCACTTTAAGATTTTTTTATATCTCTTTAAAAAGGATCGTTTTAAACGAAGTTCTCGCACCCGGTTATCATTATTTGTGGTATTAGTAGAATAATTTCTCCCCTTAATAAGCGAATTATTTCGCTCGAATACCTAAGTTTTCAACTCTCACATATCTCATAATGCATTCTTTTAGAAGCATAAATTATTTTACAAAGCTACTCTTTCTCTGTCTGTCTTCAATAAATTGAAGTCAAGCACGATTTGATGCAACTTTCCGTATTAAAATATTTAGGGCATGGCACTGTTGTATGGCCACCTGATATGAATTATAAACAGACATTCTGCTCGTCTTTGTTAGTGGGATGGCCATCTAAAGCAGGATATTTCAGTTGCAAAATCTGACATTGCTACCGAGAAGGAAATATGGAACTAATTTCATATACACTCATTTGTACAAATCCTGAATTTTAAAATTAAAAAATGAAAAACAGAGCTCCGTGAGCACGCAATGATACAAACCATATCGTGTTATTATCTAATTACAAAATGAAATTCGTCCTTATTCCTCCGCTGCCTGGAATCGCAAACAAAAATATATTTTGCATTTAATTAACATGTTAATGGGGATATTAATGTAATGAAAGAAGGGTTCTGCGGTTATTATTACATAGCTTATCAGCACAATTTAATGTTAGATAGCCGCCTAAAAGCTTTCAAAACAATGAGAAAACAGAGATAATATTTTGCAGAATACATTTTGGCTCGGCAATCATTTCACGCCCTTTAACCAAATTTTAACAAATTACATTTGTATACCCATATCCCCTAGCATCCTTTTCTATCTGATTATTTACCTACAGCAACACTGTATAAATATATATATATATATATATATATATATATATATATATATATATATATATATATATATATATATATATATATATATATATATATATATATATATATATATATATGCATATCACTTTAACTAATTTTATACACAGTGTGAAAGAATTGAAATGAATGTCACATTAGTTGCTCTGAGATTTAAGTTCCTTAAAACCGGCAGCTGATCACAAACAATGAACAAAATGACGTTTTACAGTAAAACAAAGCAACACTTTTGTTCCATGCTTGAGACACCCAAGTCGGCCCCAGATTTAGATTATTGTCATCTAACGTCAATAATTGCATTATATGTGTAAATTTTATCATACTGTTAGCATATAAAACGAATAAGACATACCAATCAATAGATAGTATTTAGCTTAATGAAAGGATATGTGTAACTGTAAATTCTCATGAGTAATTTTCGAGAAGATAAAGAAAATTTAAGTTTTCTTTTTATAAAGCTAAAAATATCCACGCCAACTATTAACCTCTTGCGTTCCAGTGACATCCGTGAGGATCAGGGGCGCCCGAAGAAAATTTTCTACAGGGGGCCGATTTCCATGGTTGCTATAATACGTTTGGTATTCAATATACGTAGTTTGCTATATTATGTATGCATTTTCGTGAGCCAGAAGGGGCCCGAGTACCGCCCCGTCCCACCTTCGGGCGCCCATGATGAGAATGTCATAAAAATACTCCGTTATAAAATACCAGTACCATCCATGGGCATGTCATGAAAACGTGTCCTTTATTAATAGTAGTATTACTCCTGGAGATGATGAAATTTTTTAGTGGATGCAAACTACGGATTAGTTCTACTATTTCTCCTTAAGTGACGGCACTTACTAACAGAAGACAAAAAAAATGTCTCAGTAGATGGTAGATCTAAGGCAGCTGTGAGCTTGTTTTGACGATAAATAATTGTCGACAAATATGTTGAATTAAGACACATATATGTTTGTTTTGATAATAAATAATTGACAACTTCGATATCGTATTTCGAGATCGAAGAAAAAAGAAAAAGAGAAAACTTTCTCTTTGATCTCCGGTCAGCGTTGCCAACTCGAAACAGCATAAAAATCCCTTCAGAACATCAAAATTTCTCCTTTCCAGCACAAATGTTCCACAATGCGAATATTTTCTTTATCAGTAATGTGTTTGCTATTCTCGCCCTTGCACAATAAGCCCTATATAACGGTCTAGTCAGTTTTTTTCAACATTAAATGAAACCTGGTATTACAACACGCACATAGGAATATGACACTTCGAATGCAAGGGGTTAAAATGAAATTGACATATATTATACTGAATTTTATATTGTGTAAATCCTGAATTTTGATTTTTTTCTAAAAAAAAAGTTAACAAGCAGAACTCCGTTATAGCAGCAGAGAATATATATCCCATTAAGCTTTTCATTATGTTACTAGCAAATCACTGTTCATGGTATAGTTAATGAGATATAGTCAAGGAATATGATTAACTCATAAACTTAATTTCTGTTTAAAAGGAAATGAAATGAAATCTTTGAGTTCAACGTCCCACGATTATGCCTGTTATTATAAGGGAGACGATGAATAAAGCAGGTGAATGATGATGGAGGAAACGGTGGAATGAGAAAGTGGGAGTACTTCGAGAAAATCCACGAGCACGATGTTATCCAGCACAAACTTACTTGATCGGGAATCGAACCAAGTACCCCACGCACTAGAGGTAAGCGCTCTACCACTGAGCCACCGTGCCCCTAAAATAAATTTTGACCCTTGTCAAATACTTCCCCGCGAGTCTAAAATCAAGAAAGGGCTTCGTATCCTACTGTTGAAGATTTATCTGTGTGAGAACATTTGCTGACACTGAATGAATCTTTCCTATGCTAAAAACTGATGACAAACACATTATTATTATTATTATTATTATTATTATTATTATTATTATTATTATTATTATTATTATTATTATTATTATTATTATTATTATTATTATTATTAAAGACTAGTTGAAATTCTCGTTGTGTACACGAGGGGAAAAATTTATGCAATATATTGTATTTGATTTGTTTATTTACCCATTTCTCGTGGGGGTGGATCAATGGATATTGGTTAGTTTGACAAAAAAGGAACATGAATACAATAGAAGGCTGCAAGAACTCCAATGTATTTTTATACGGAGGGATGATATTCAATGTAATTAAATCATATTCAAGAGATGGACATTTAAACTGTACTCAAAGATAACTTGAATCAAAAATTCAAGAATAATGCGTGTTTTTTTTAAATATAATTATTGTTTCTTTCATTGTTGACGGAGTATCATTAGTAATAACAAATTTTTGAAGAGATCATAAAGCTGCACGGATTTTTCATTTATCACTACTTCAACTTGATCTTGTACAAAGTTTGAATATATTCATCTCTTGAATTTGATTTTGTTGAATATTGTTGCTCCCTACAAAATACATTGTAAAGATCAGAGGAATACGTGGCGTCATCTCTTGATGATAGTCGAGTTTTTACATTACATTAAAGACCTTATTGATGGTTTTGGTAATGAATGTTTGTACAAGATATGCTTATTGCTTAATCTTATTGATATATTGCATAGAAGTATCTCCAAAACTTAACCCAAGATTAGAGTTCCTTTCTGTTTTAATGATCCTAGAGGGAGTCCTTTTCAAACAAAATTAGTCTACCAAACTTTTTTCCCCCTCGCATTATTTCTAATCCTTTCTACCCTATCCACTCCTATATTTTCTGTCAAAAACACTAACTGAACACGTTCTTTTAAATATCAATTCAGCACTAACACATTGACATGATAGCTTATCTCACAGATAACTACTTTCGTTATCGGATTCATTCTCACTTTCAACTCACATGAATTGTTTATGATATTTTCCATCTTTGTTGTTAAATGACGTACAAAACTTTAAAAATAAATAAATAAATAAAATGCAAAAGGCGAGAAAACGCGTGAATGAAAACCAACAGTAGTTAGTTCCACGAATTTCCGATAGATTGCAGAAGTTGATAATATAAGAAATATAACGGAAGTAGCCCCGACACACGAGCTAAGTGCATGGAAAAATGTATGCGAGTCTCACCCGATGTGCGAGCGTAACTCAATATTTAGGCAGTTGAGTAAAAAGGGTTATTTAAAAAAACAAAGAAAAATCTTGCATTTTGCAAAATTGTCACTTGAAACACCTCGTTATTTTGTTTTGATTGATTGGTTGATTGTCTTGGATACAGATACTATATCCTGATTGATTGGTTGATTGTCTTGGAGTATAAAGACTATATCTTGATTGAGGTTGATTGTCTTGGAGTATAGAGACTATATCTTGATGGATTGGTTGATTGTCTTGGATACAGAAACTATACCTTGATTGATTGGTTGATTACCTTGGAGTATAGAAACTATATCCTGATTAATTTGATTGTCTTGGAGTATAGAGACTATATCTTGATTGCTTGGTTGATTGTCTTGGAGCGCAGAGACTATATCTTGATTGATTGGTTGATTGTCTTGGAGTATAGAGACTATATCTTGATGGATTGGTTGATTGTCTTGGAGTATAGAAACTATATCTTGATGGATTGGTTGATTGTTTTGGAGTATAGAGACTATATCAGACGTATATCTGCAGGTTAATATGCGCCAATCAAAACTAACGTTACGTAAGTTTTCACCGAAAATGGAAGCCACGTCTCACACATCGAAGGCGATTGTGTTGACCATAAAATACACCATATAACCCGTTACTTCATTTTGTTTCTTCGTGTCTTTGGTGAAAACTTTAATGTCCTTTACAAGAAAGATAAGATATGAAGCCATTATTTACCGTTGGATCTAAATAACAGTAGCTCTCACCAAGAATCGTACATGGGTGTCCTTCGACAAACTTTTAAACTTCAACCACTTAGCTATAATGGAATACCATGTATTATTATTATTATTATTATTATTATTATTATTATTATTATTATTATTATTATTATTATTATTATTATTATTATTATTATTATTGTTGTTGTTGATTTCGGCCTGAAAATGTTTCTTCCCCGTTTCTCAATCTTCAGCTTCCTCTTTTAACTCCCAATGTGTACTTCTATTTTTCAAATAATCTTATCAGTTGAATTCTTCTTCTTCCTACTCCTCGTTTTCCTTCCATCTTTCCTTCTATGGTGGTATGAAGAAGATACTTTCTTCATAAGATGTGTTGCTTTATGAAGGATGCTTTCTTCTTAGGATGCTTTATGCTTTATGAATGCCTTAGGATGCTGAAGGATGCTTTATGAAGGATGCTTTCTAAAAGCGTCCTCTTCTCTCTTATCCGTTTGAAACATCATTTGTTACTTTCTCTATCCATTTTATCTTCTCCATTTTCGTCTAACACCACATTTCGAAGCTTTCTAAAGATATCTTCTCTGACTTCCGTAATGTACAAATATCTGGCTCCATAGGACTTCACAAACTTTTTCCTTAGTCTAATATTAAGCTTGATAGTTAAGAGTGATCTTTCCTTGTTGAATGCTTTTTTAGCTATGGAAATTCTGGATATGATCTCTTCGGTGCAGTAAGCGTCTTTCGTCAAAGTACTTCCGAAATATTGGAAATGATTTACCTCTTCAAGTTCTCTTTGTTCTACTCTGATCCATAAGGGATCGTTTCCACGCGACATTCTTGAGATCCACGGGATATGACTTTCGATTTTTCGATGTTGATTTCCAGGGATACCCTGTACATACTTCATATAGACCCTATGATGCAGCAATATCTAGAAGTGTATGTATACAAGAACTTTTGTACGACTGACAACGCTGTTATACCTCACTGGTCATAAGATTTCAGATGATATGTAACGCAGTACCATTTCTTGTACAAAACGGGATAGCGGAATAATTAATGTCGCGGCTTATACACTTGAGCTGCATAATATTACATAGAAATAGGACCAAGTGTTTCCCTTTTTTGCTCCTCTCTCCTCCTTTCTTTTTTGAAATAAAAGTGGAACGAACTGCGCCCGGTGACAATTAGCGACAGAGTAATGTAGGAAGAATTAAATTGAACTGCTCGGAAGAACTTAGCGTTCTTCAGATAAAATCCTCTTTGTAAGATCCTTCGTAATGCTAAGGACTTAAGAACACTAATCCATTCGCCAATATTTTACAACTTGTAAGGCGTACAAGAAATGAAGGGGACATTTTAGTAATAAATCAAATGATATTGTAACTGGAACCTTTCCTTCCTTGCCTTCCCCCCAATGTTTGGCCTTAATATTATTTGAATCACCTTCATAAATCAGCGTAATGTAATATCATCTGTTAAATACTACAAGAAAAGAATTGAACTAATGTCCCGTTTAGAGACGATTACCCAAACTGAAAGAGAACTGTGTTTTGCAACACTATTATTAGTCCTTTTAGTACTGTGTTCTATTCAAAGTATCAGGAAGTTCAGTTTATTACTTAATACCAGATAACATATTTTCTTCCAATTTTATATCTAGACCCAAAGGCAAACATTTTAGTGAAATAGTTTGTTTACTCTTTGATTTTAAAGGATCTCTGCAGTGTAAGCACATGAAGACAATTTTCAGACATCTCTATTTCGGACCAACATTCGACGACAAAATACAAGTTTAAAAACCGTTTAAGTTCCAATATATGGCATAAAGCACAGGCCTAAGTTTATAAAAGATATTGTCGTTTATGTTATAATGTATGGGTTCTCTTTAAAGTTTTTTTTATTAGTATTTGAGTTTGAAAATCTGGCAACACTGAAAATACATTAATTATGATGTAAGTGTTTCTTAAATATTCACTTGATACTTTGTTTACAGTATAAACTCATACTCCCACCCACCTTTTATTCATACTCTTCTTTACAGTATATACTCATATTCCCACCCATCTTTCACTCATACTTCCACCCATCTTTCACTCATACTCTTGTTTACAGTATATACTCATACTCCCACCCATCTTTTACTCATATCTTTGTTTACAGTATATACGCATACTCCCACCCATCTTTTACTCATACTCTTGTTTACAGTATATACGCATACTCCCACCCATATTTTACTCATACTCTTCTTTACAGTATATACTCATACTCCCACCCATCTTTTACTCATATCTTTGTTTACAGTATATACGCATACTCCCACCCATCTTTTACTCATACCTTTGTTTACAGTATATACGCATACTCCCACCCATCTTTTACTCATACTCTTGTTTACAGTATATACGCATGCTCTCACCCATCTTTTATTCATACTCTTGTTTACAGTTTTTTCGCTTACTCCCACCCATCTTTTACTCACACCTTTGTTTATAGTATATACGCATACTCCCACCCCTCTTTTACTCACACCTTTGTTTATAGTATATACGCATACTCCCACCCCTCTTTTACTCATATCTTTGTTTACAGTATATACGCATACTCCCACCCATCTTTTACTCATACTCTTGTTTACAGTATATACGCATACTCCCACCCATATTTTACTCATACCTTTGTTTATAGTATATACTCATACTCCCACCCATCTTTTACTCATATCTTTGTTTACAGTATATACGCATACTCCCACCCATCTTTTACTCATACTCTTGTTTACAGTTTTTTCGCTTACTCCCACCTATCTTTTACTCATACCTTTGTTTATAGTATATACGCATACTCCCACTCATCTTTTACTCATACCTTTGTTTATAACATATACGCATACTCCCACACATCTTTTACACATACTCTTGTTTACAGTATATACTCATACTCCCACCCATCTTTTACTCAAACTCTTGTTTACAGTATATACTCATACCCCCACCCATATTTTACTCATACTCTTGTTTGCAGTATATACTCATACTCCCATCTATCTTTTACTCATATCTTTGTTTACAGTATATACGCATACTCCCACTTTTCTTTTACTCATACTAACAGCCTTCCGAGATAAGATCAGTGCAAAAATTAACTGAAAAATATTAAAACAAAAGTAATGCTTATCGAATCGTCAAAAGTAGGAAGAAGACCAGTTTGTTTTGACTTATTATTATTATTATTATTATTATTATTATTATTATTATTATTATTATTATTATTATTATTATTATTATTATTATAACCCAAGTGTTCCAGATTCATATGGACTAGACTAGTGGTTTTCAAAGTACTTAATGTATACTAACATTCTATGATTCCAAAATACTTGTAAAATAATAATAATAATAATAATAATAATAATAATAATAATAATAATAATAATAATAATAATAATAATAATAATAATAATAATAATAAATTTACATGGAATTTTACATGAAAGATTTTTACAGGCGATAGACTTGATAAATCATTCTAGGAGGATAATATATTGTTAAATTCGATCGTACATTTAGATGGCCTATTTTACCTCTCATTTTCAATTTGTTACAGGTAAACACAGAATATTTTCAGAGCGACATTTCCACATATGTTATTTTCTCAAATGTGTATCATATATGCTGATAGAAACAGCAACAGAAAATCAGCAAATAAAGCATCGCGTCACGTTTTTAAGCCCAATAGAAGCACTGCGCACAGCCACACGCATCACCTGTCGAAAACACAGCGCGTCAGCCATTCTTCCCATTTGACACATCTCACACAATTATAGCTTTCCGATACAGTTGCGGTGACTTTTGTGCCATGTTTTCTGAGTGTCTGGGAGTTTCTGTCGCAAATGGTTGCCAGAGTCAGAAAGAATAAAAAAGTAAGTAAAACGAAAAGAAAGAAAGAAAAGAAAAGATATTTTCGAGTGTTAAAAAAAAAAAAATTCTGCAAGTTTGCAACAGAGTTGCCAACATTGTTATTTTTAAAAACAGTATCTGAACTTCGAGATTTCCGTTATCAGGAGGGGTAGAGGGAATCAAGACAGGGAATGAAACCTTTTAGATGTCATCTAAAAAGACTTCATGACCTCAGTTTCACCCCATTTGTTTACATGTGAAATTTAGGCCTATATCGAATCTTCTGTTTTCCATATTTTCCATATTTCTTTCAAACTAAGGCATTTTTAATAATGTCGAATACTGATCAATATATCGGGAATCCACAATATGTTAAAGGAATAACTTTAATATGATGATTCTTAGCATTTACTAAAAACAAAACAAAAAAAACTTAATTGATTGCAGTTACAATAAAGACATATTTGAAAATTGGATTGCAATGAGAACAATATTGCAAAACTAGTGCAAAGTATATTTTATTGCTGTAAGTAGTACAACATCTGTCCGGAAAGTAATGTTACCAAGCGTACAAGTATGACGAAAAAGCATTTTTTTTTACATAACAATAAGAACAATAATATCTGTAGATTAAAATTCGTCAATATATTGTCCTCCTGCGTCAATACATTTTTGCCAACGGGACTTCCAATCTGCGAAAGCGTCCTGGTAGACATGTTCAAGAAGTGCGTTTAAAGTTATTTCACAAGCTGCTTTCACAAGTTCCTTTCAGGGGTTATTTCAAACTAGGAAACAAAAAAGAAGTCTGAGGGAGCCAAATCGAGACTGTAGAGTGGCTGCCTGGGACAGCATTGTCATGTTAGATTTAGCTAGGTAGCTGCATTGCGACTTCTACAAGAGACGAAACAGAGGTTTACCGAATCATCCGTTTTTCACCTCCGAGTGCTCAGAGACAACTAAGCAAGTACTTGCTTAGTAGTTGACTTAAACCACCATCGATCCCGCGGATACAGCGTGCTGCAACGTACAATCGCTTCACAATAAAATGTATGACACTACTTTCCGCACAAACCTTGTATACTGAATTTTGCATTGAAACCGTAACGAGAAAGAGATTGTTGTGAAAAACATAAACTACCGTTAAATCTTTTATTGTTATAAAAACAATAATTATTAGGACTGAAGCAATATATTGTTTACAATGTAATAGTATTGGTAAATGAATCACATGTGTATAGTCGTGCAGACGATACGACGCTCACGCATGGGTACAGCTGATGAACTGTCAAGAAGTTCGCGCCAACTGCCATCGATATTGGATAATCCATAAATGTCAGAATGACTGCTTTCTGAATCGATTTGTTGGACACACTCTTTCATATCCCTAGGTATAATCTTTAAAACAATATCGTATTATTTCTAAAATATTCTTTTATTGAGGCCTGTCTTTGGTCCTTTTGAGGTTGCTAAAACCGGTTGTTCTCAATCATGGACCGCTACCGCTTGGTGTAGTACCACCAATCATGTACCATGGTATTTCAGCTTGTAACAAGTTCTTTCTTGTAGAATCAACAATACCGTATTGCACAATAAAGAATGAATTATGATAGTCACGTATAGTTGCAAGTACAATATAAAATATTGTCTAGGTTACCACATATTTTGGTAGCAACAAAAACAAATATCTTCACTCAACCATAACTAAAACAACATGATCTAAGTCCTGTTGTCCCTATTTTTTAACTATATTTTATGGTTCACTGAACTACGGTTTTACTAACTATATTATTACTTTTTCAGTGTTTCATAAAATAACAAGCTAACCTTAAAAAAAACTGTGAAAAAATATAGTATTTAAAATAGAGGGGCTGTATAAGTTTTAATGTTGTAATTTCTGACCTTCTAATATAGCCTAATACCTTATTAATCACAACATGGTCACTTACGTATTAATTACAACAGATTGTAATATTTAGTACTTCCCAGATAGTACCATATATATGCGATAGGCATATGACCTGGGTATTATATTAGTTCAATGAATAAAACGCAAATCATGCATATTTGTTAACTTAATTTTTGAAATGTGACAACAACAAAATATTGAAAGAAATGCATTAAAATATTACTATAACAGTACCGTAAAATACTAAACTGAAACCAACATTAAAAAACAATTTACGAACATTACAAAAAATAAAACGAAGTAATTGTTAGTTTAGGATTTAGGAATTAGATTTCTGGGCTTTTGGCATCTAAGGCCATTTAGCCCGTTACGTTTAGGGATGACTTCCCTCGGTGAGCACACTATCCAGGGAAAGGGAAGAAAGGAATCGACTTGGGACCTGTTAGTTCGGTAGCACCCCGACATTTGCTTGGTGTGAATGACGAAACCCCAGGAAAACTTCATTCAAGGTGGTTGCACTGAAAACGCGTTTTACACTTTTTCGACCGAGTGTTCCCACGGAGAATCGAAACCAGGACCGCTCGCACTGAAGGTGAGAGCGTTAGCGACTACGCTACGCAGAGAACCGAAGTAATTGTTAGTGTTTTATATTTGAAATTATCCGTAATGAATAGATGTTAGTATCATGGTATTTCAGTTTGTAATAAGTTAAGTTTTCACCGACTTCAGAGTAATATAAAATCATGCCATTTCAATTAGAATACAAGCAATTTTTACATATTGAATTTTCTGAACATACGTTGACTTAACGTTGATTGCAATTAGGTGAAGACTGAACGCAATTCCTGAGAAGAAAATCAAAGCTATGTGTAATATATACTTTATCATTATCATTAAATATAAAATTACTTAATGAAATCAATGAAAATGTATTTAAGAAAGTATATATGAAGATAATTCGCTAAAACATGAGACTAAGATAAATGGAAAGAAGTATTTCAAGCAGAATGATGCATCACGAAGCATTAAACTTTTCTTTACAGATTCTATAAAGAAAGGCAATCAATCATTAAAGCGTGAAGAAACTACATGGACAAATGAAGTGGTTGTTGTTGAAAGAAGTTTTCGCACCACACGATAATACACCTACTCCTTACACCCACAGAATTGAAGGACTAGGTTGTAACGTAGGCTACGACAATTTATCCTATTCGTCATAATCGCCGGATATGGCTCCTAGTGCTTTGTTCCTTTTTCGTAGACTAAAATAAACATTGTGTAGGAAAACGTTCTAGTGGTCATAATTTACTCCTACACCAAAATACAATGATGTTACCTTATTGATATGTAGGTCGAGAATGTGGGTAGTGGCGTAGTAAGAAAGGGTTTGTATATAAAGAAAATCTAACGTACGCAACGGATTTGAGAAACATTGTCGGTAGATTGTCAAGTAAGAGTCTAGTAAAGGAAACAGGTACATGAGACATGAAGGCTGGCATTTTAGGCACCAATAGTCACGAGTTAGTAGTGTTTAGCACATTTTATGAATGGAATCCTCTACCTCTGTCAAACATCTCTGCAACTATTGAACCATCTACGATTCGCTGTTACTCTTCACTTACTGATAAAAGCACTGTTACTTTGTGTACATCTCTCGTAGAAAGCGCCAAATTTAACGCCGACTCGATTATGTTGGCAACTCTGTTTTTTAACATACGGGATGGTAGGTTAAAGGAAGGAGATGAAGGAAAGTACCAGTGTTACTACTGGATTGATTCGGGCGGGAAGAGGAAGGAGGAGAAGATGAAAGAGAGAACTTACTCGTTGCCATGAAGTTGTCACGGAAGAGAGCTGAGCCTTGTCAATTCTAGGAGCATCTTGTCACTCTTCTGCAAGGAACCACGAGACACGAATGGAACTTTGCCTGCATCCCACCACGGTAACCGATCTATTGATTTCTCTTAAGGGCGCCCTATATAACCTCTCAATCATCCGCACCTAACGACACGCCACAGTAGCACTCCCTTTTCTACTCGTCTTACACACACACACACACACACACTAAAACACGTACGTATATTGAAAGATAGAAAGTGAAATATAGAGGGAAAATTACACGTGATACCTCTACAAGCTGGTACGTGTTTTTCTTGTATCACGTAGCAGACAAATCATTAAACAGTGTGAAAGAATTTTCCTTCAAAATCACTCTAAAACCTTCAGCCAACCTCTGAGGTGTTTTCGCACTGGATGGCACGACTCAAGACTATTCATACGAACACATTTCTTCCCAACAAGACTCCACTTGAATATGACACCATTTTTTACACTAAGAGGAAGCTTTAAGACAAAATCATTAAGATGCAGAACTACCTGTTTACTGGTTTCAATTTTCGATTTTCTGGCCAATATTGAAATTATTTTTTAAAACTCCTGGCATAAACTTTAAATACAAATTTTCAATTGAATATTACCCCATTGTTTCTTATGCTTTTGCCTGAAAACAATTTCCCCGATATGAGTTCCTCCCGTGGCTGTATGGTTAGTCTTTGGCACGGGAAATCCGGGTTCGATTCCCGATGGGAACTCATGTGTCTCACATATTCTGACTGCTGAAAAAGATGCAAAGCTCTGAACCAGTCAATAAAAAATATCCACAATATGTAGAAGAAATAAGACATCAAAAAGGGAAGAAGTCCACACTGTCTCACACGCAAATACCACCTTGATTATGAAATAGTATCTGATGGATATTTAAAAATTTTCTTGATTTTCCTAAGTATTCCGACATTTTGTGCAATTAGTTACCAGATGGACTGTATCTTTGAAATATATTCCATCTTTATATATCAGGTATTGAGATAATCTGTCGAACTGGAGAAGTACACATGAAATTAAACAGAAAGCTCTCTAATAACATGGATCGAGAATGCCACCGTTTTCACGTGAGAGATGTTGAGAAAGCGGTAAAGGAACCTATCTCACGAACGTGAATATACATCTCTGTGAGATCAGAAGACTACATACGAAGTAACACTGGTCAAATACAATGACACAGGGATAGGAGCAAAGCGGTCGCCGCGATACAAGAATCCCTGCAAATGGAGATACATGTCTCGATTATTCATCTATCTGTAGTATTATATTCCACACGTGACTCATATTTATAAGCAAAGACATGTATTTTGTTACTACACTACAAGCAAGCGAAGAATAGATATCACCGATGGAACACGTAACCGAAAAGAAAAACTAACGCCGCTACCACCACGAAAAGGGTGTAAAAGCCGCCGCAAGATCTCCAAGTACATTAATTTCAACTGGTCAACTCTCTTAGCTTGCGTAGAGCTCTAACAATTTACCTAATGAAAACCTCTTAGCTTGTCTGAATTTCAGGGGCTCCTTTCTCTTTCTCTCTCTCTCTCTTAGCTTACCTGAAGCTATGAAAGATTTTACCTAACCTCTTAGCTTGCCTAGAGCTCCAAGGATCCTTCCCCACTTAGCTTGCCTAAATCTCTGTGTAATCTTAACCCCTCTCTTCGCTTGTCTGGTCCTTGAAGATCCTAACCAGAACGACTTAGTCGACTAGAGCTCTGTAGTTTCCTAACTACACTCCTTAGCTTGGCTAGAGCTTTCTTTCCCTTGACTGCCTGGGTCTAGGGACCACCAGTAGGGAGGAGTAAACTGATACTTAAATTAAAGGATCAGTTTAAGATTATTACGCATAATGTAGTTGAGGCGATGAGCAAGCTCAATATACATCCACTGCATTGCCTCCCTTTCTTACGATGGGTACTTGAGTATTTGTGTTCTACTCCATCTGCCCTAAGATAGAATGGATAAAGAGGATACTCCTGATACAGAACCTGTCAATCACTGGTTAGAATGATTCATAGTGAGCTACTTTCATTCGTCAAAACATATCTTCCGCAATTTCTAGAAAAGTAGCTAACACCCATCCCAAGAAAAGTAATGGAATACATCTATTTCGCGACCAAGGCCTACCTTCCTACTGGTGAAGGTATTAGCGTGTAGGCATCTATCAATAATTCCGCTGTCGGGGCTGGAGTGTTAAGGCGAACGAGTTTCTTCTCAATGAAATCAGGAGGCGTTCCAATATGAGCAGGTAATGTATCCAAGAATCTCAGTTGCTCAGCAGAGAACCTATTTCTGAGAACCTTTAGAAATCAGGGAAAGAAACTACAATCTCAGCGCTGGGTACTTCAGTGTACGGCTGAGGCATTATCTACACTATCCGAACCACTGACTCGTGCGATCTGTCTACTCAGGACAAACTTCTTATTCTCTAGTAGAATGTCCATTTATAGGAATATCTTACTTTATAGAAAACAAATATCACCAGCGAAGGATTTGATTACCGATGTTTATCATCGGCAGAGCATTGGAGAATTACATCCTTTATTTATGACACCTAAGTATTAAGCAGACATTGGAGGAATCCGACTTCCATGATGGTATGAATGCTTTAGATTAAACATTAATACAGCAGAAAGTTATGTTGAAAAGCAAGAACATTTTTCTAACAAATGTGCACACAGTTCCATATTTGTATTTTATTCCATCAAATAATCAAATCACCACAGGCAAGAATACATGCAGAAAGCATATATATATATATATATATATATATATATATATATATATATATATATATATATATATATATATATATATATGTGTGTGTGTGTGTGTGTGTGTGTGTGTTGTTGTTGTTGTTGTTGTTGTTGTTGTTGTTGTTGTAGTTGAAATCCATTTTGATTGGCTGAACGGCGAAAGAACGAATCAAGGTTCGATTTCGTCGCAAGAAGTTGGTGCTGCAATCGGCTTTAACACGAGTAATCATGGATTGTCACAGTTATCAGAATGCTTTCATCTTCTCCGTTCACAGTGGCTTTACTTCGTTTGTCTTTGAGTCTTACAGAGCAGAAAGATCAGATAGAAAATGCATATTTCTGGTTCTATTCATTGGTTTTTCCTATTGTAGTCATAGTAACTTAACTAAAAGCAACCACATTTATTTCATTACAATTTCTTGTAATACTGTACCTAGGTAAGGGCATTAATTGAGCTTCTCGGGCGAACACAATGATAAGCACCTCTTCCGGTGAAATTGAGTTATTAGGTAAAATGGAATGGGACTCAACCATAGAACAGTATGTAGGTAATTTTATTTCAGAAATGTAACTGTAAATGGCAGAAGAAGTTGGCATGTGTCATTCCATTGAAATGAATGATAATGTTGAATTATCTTTCTCAGTTTACTCAAAAGTTAGAAAATGTGATATACCATTATGTTTTCCCGAGCTGCGCAATCGTCTTGCTGATTTTCTTGTCTGTGTGCACACCACGAGTCCATGGATGCTTTACCACATGCCAGTCGATGGTTACATTCAAAATTTCAACACAGTTGACGCCAGATCGGCAAGTAGTTCTTTTGTCGCAAGTAAGAGGCGCTACTGGTCACTTGAGACTTCAAGTTTTTCGCCGACTTCATGTCTGTATGGATTCTTGTCTGCGGAAATAACCTTTGTATTAGGGATACTATACGAGTATTGACTTGATTCTTTTTGAAATGATCACGAAGTATATTTAGTCTCAATTAGAATCAAGAATGTTATAAAATAGATGATCTGCCCATATATATCTTCATCCTATTAACTCAATGAAGCCAAGAAAACAACCGAACACCAGCAAGTCTGCCTTCATTGATTGGCTACGGCATGAATGTTGGTACAAAACATCCCGATCCTATTGGGCGGAGCGAATGGAGTAGGGATGGCGAAACTGTGATGTATGGCTTCACGATTTTGTTGTATTGTATAGGCAGATCCTCTATTTTATAACATCCTTGACTCTAGTTGAGACTAAATATGCTTCTTGATCATTTTGAAAAGAATCAAGTCAACATTTTTCGGAACTAGAAATAAGTAAATAATTTATAAATTGTGGCCAGCTTTGTTAGAGTGTAACGTTTATTTGATCTCTTGCATTACCCAAAGTAACGTACCAATGAATAATTGAAAGCCACAGTAACAGAGATGAATAATAGGAACAAACAGGGTTTAAAACAGGGATTTATGGCCTGCGTTTAGGTGACGCGATTGAACACAAAACGCTCAGCTTAATCAGCGTGACTCAATATACGTACAGAGAAATGCGTAGATTGATATGAACACACGAGATCGAACACGAGAAGCCAGTGGAACTAATATCATAAACCTCACTGGCGAAGAGAAAGGGAGTTTTGGATAACTACGAAGCTGTATTAATGTAATTGCTTGCCATGGGATTTCACTGTATCTCACAGATTTTCCTCCCCGTATTATGTTATGTTATTACCTAAAGAGCATTTCCTCAGAATAGCCTGAAGGAACAACAAATTTATCGTTTCAATTTACTGGATTCGTAATCTAGTTATTAACCGAATATAGCCTAACCAGATATATTTTTCTACATATAAGTAAGAATTCGTTCTTTCTCTCTGTTTTTTTTCCCTTATTTCCTAGGATCCAGTTTGTAAATTAACGAGGGGAGGATGCCAAAGAATTTTCCCCTTGACAAAAATGTATCTCTCATTAGAAAAGAAAATTTTCGTCCCTAGCTAAAATAACTTTTCTGCCCCTAGCAGAAATGGGAACAGGAATCGGAAACAACTTTTATTTTGTAGAAAAAAGTAGTAAAATTAGGAATAGATCTTGTTTTGTAATGTATGATCTGTATGATCGTACTGAGTTTGACGGGCAAGGATGCATGCAATATAGTTTTCAATATACTTGTACACACACATACACACAGTTGAACATATATATATATATATATATATATATATATATATATATATATATATATATATATATATATATATATATATATATATATGTGTGTGTGTGTGTGTGTGTGTATACAACTTTTTATTGAAAACTATTCTACGTACATGGGTGAAAATCATCTCCCTTGGGAAAAATATCCAATGCTCACATTGTTTGGATGTATCACACACACATATTCGTAAACAAAACTAGTCCTCCTCACTGATCTTGTAACTAGAGCGTGCGCCTTTAGTGGCTGGAATCTAGGATTCGATTCCCGGTGGGAAAGCCTTGAAAATTTGAACGCATTACTTTGGTTCAGATTATACTTTGAACTGCAAGTCCACGTCTCATACAGCCTCGGTTTTGAGAACGAAACTTTAATCAAGAACAACAAAATAAACAAAAAATTAACGTTTGTTAACATTATCAAAGTTGTAAGAAGAAGGGGCAGAAACTTTGTTGAATGCACTAAAGTACGTTGAAAAGTTAACACTATTTTCTATCTTATGAGTTATTTACACGTACAATATGCGAACGAAAATTGCCAAAACTAAATATTTTTAATTCTTACGTTGGTCTAAAGGGGAAATGAAAGATATCCATGTTATTTGAATGAATGGATATAAAATTTTATCTTTTAGGTACTTGGAATAGGAAAAGAAACATAAAATTCTGTTGAATTGTGGGTTTAAGAGGTTCGAGGCCGTAGGTCAAGCTAAAACCGGTATAACGCATATGCCAGTAGTGCCAGCAGTGCCATATAACGCCTTAGTAGTGCCAGTTGTTATTTGTATATTCAATTGTAATGTCCTTATTTCGATAACGTTTTCTGTTTGCATCAAGATAATTGTTCCTTAATAGACATGTTGCCGTTGATAAAATAAAATACATATCGTCGCTAACAAAATACACTACTTTACTTTAGGTTTACACTCTTAAGTTCAGGAAATATTAAGAGCAAATGCAAGAAATTCACTATTGAAGTGAAGTCTGATAGATTTGTGATGCGAGATTGTAGGGATGCGCACGAGACAATATTTGAGGCTGTCTCGTCTCGAAAATGTGCTGTAAAAGTGATGTCTCGACTCGAAAAACGTATATTTTTCTATTGGAAGAGCTGTGTCTCGACTCGACTCGTGCGCATCCCTACGATATTGTAGGCCGAGTAAACGCTTGGAGTGTGGGGGCTAAGCCTCAGGGGGTGTTAACATTAATTAACGAAGCACTGAAAACTTTAAATAAATATGCGTAGTACTTACCTACTT
>NW_027656276.1:0-116567 GCF_964235325.1 Thermobia domestica | reverse complement strand
GGCGAATACCACCTAAGGCGTATCTGTCGATATAATATTGTCGCGATCTACGACAATGTCCCTATGACATTTAAAAGTGCTAGTTCCTTCAGCCGCTTTTTGCCAGAACGAGATCGCAACCACGTTTTCAGTCGGTGCAATGTAGATTAAGATCGTTCTGCACTGGCCACGCTCGAATGCAAGGTTACAAGTTAAGTTGATGTTGAGTTAAACGTCCCTTTCAGCAGCGAAGCTATATGAGACCTACTGATTAACGTGGAATCCGTACCACAGGGTTACATGTATGCGCAGCAGTTTTCGAATAGTCACGTGAAGATCTTCGTCGCTGGTGGTCAAGGCCTCCAACACAGTCCGTGATAGAGTTCCACCTTCTTCTTTAATTCTCTTCCATTTAGAAGTGCAGATTGCAAATTCAGAACTAAAGAGGGAAAACAGCATTTTTTCTTGAGTTCCGATAGTTTTGTAAAATATTTCTGCTAGAATGCGGAAGTTGTTGCTCAGAGTTTAGTCAGTTGCGCGTGTTGGCAATAAAATGTTGATTCCCTATACATTGAAAACTTCCTGCGCAAGACGAGTTTTGAGGTCCTCTACAACCGACTCTATAAACGGAATGTAGACAGTTCTTCAGTAGTAAGATGTCGTGTCATCTGCCCTGAAATTCGTACGATATTTGTCTTTGAGTGAGATAAGGAGTTTGATTCTGCATGTCGACACTAGCAGCCATTCTGGATATTGCTTCGAAAGTTGCCTTTAATTCTTTGCTGTTTGAACGCTTCTTTTTAATGCTGCGATAGTGTCCTGAATGGCATCTGACGTTGCGTTCATGTCTAAATTTGTTTTCTGCAAAAGTCGATTGAGGGGAGGGTTATCGTGAGAACACCCTGAAACGATAAACTCGCTGTCGTGCATGGCAGAAGAAAGTGCCCATGCTTTGGCTGCTGTATCTAACTCGGACCACTTGGAACACACTGTAGAGCCTCACTTATTTATTGAAATTTCACGTGAAACTAATACTGCGTCGTTCTGTTCAACCCATCTCGTTTCACACAATGTCTCCAATTGGCCACTAACCGTAAGCTTAAGAGATGAGATGCATTACGTTTTGAGATGCGGTGAAAAACGCTATGACCTCTTTCGTTGTTCCCAGACAGTTCCTCACGCACTGTACTGACGACGACCTTGAAGATGGACATGTTGAGGCTGTGACTACAATATGAACAGTGCAGCATGTTTGAAGCCTCCTTCTGGATCTCCTGCACTGCCTGGCGACTTTGAGAGGTCGTAAAGGCGCAACCATCTGTGCCAATACCAACGGAGTTTATCGGGTCTAGTGAGAAATCTCGTAACAAAGATAGAACAATTTCTCCAATTTTTCCTCCAGTCAGTGAGAGTTCGGGCGGTTCTGCGTCTTCGGATGGTGGAGGATCAATGAAACCGAAGCAGTCTTCTCTTATTTCACCCATGTGTTCGTACATTAGAATCAAAGATAGCTGAGATGTGTGCGAAACGACCATTGTCTCATCAAACATAATAGAATAAAACTTATCCTCTCGCACTCGATTGACAATTTTACAGACGTGATTTCTCATCCACAACCCTCAATTAGGGTATTTTGTGTGGTTTTATTGGCAAAAATGGCCCTTTTCGATGCTTCTTCCAGTGATTCTTTAAGAGATCTTCACTACAAGCCATTCTAAATTTGAGCAATTCTCGAAAATTCCCCTCGTTGAACTTAGTTTCTGCACCGTCACCATCTGAATTCCAATTATCCGCACAAGCATCGTCCCTGTGGCCTTGAAAAGCAATGCCTTGCCTTCCAAGGAATATCACATTCCGCAACATTAATTTCAGTTTGTCGCGATTTTGGATGACTTTTCTTCTTGATGAGTTGATTTGATTCTCGACTGATTTCACTGGTTCCCAGTAGTTTTTCAGAAACGCTTTTCCGACCTCAAGAGCGTTAATCTAATATTGTGCCTTGTGAGTTTCTAAAATACCGTACAAAGTAGCGAATTTCTTCAAAGGGTTAGTCCCAAGAGTTTGGAGGGGAACGTTTCTTCGATAGCACCCCAAAAAACCCGCTGCAAAAAGTGAGCAATATTTACAAAAAAGATCCCTCTTCTTATGGGAAAGAACCAGCCATGGATAGTTTTCCAGATGCTCTAGCCTCAAGTAACACCGTCCTTCTTCCTGAGATTTATCTGATATTATGACTCGAGTTATCGTTAGCGTAAACGTGTCATGCCGGATAGAGACTATTTTTAAATAGAATTTAAAGAATTAACCCTCTTTTGAAATAACGCAAGAACGATACCAAACTTTCGTTCTTGTGGCGATAAGCTACAAGCGGCAGTGTGCGTAATTTTAATATTTAAGAGGGCTCTTGGGGGGGCGATCATCCCCCTCGCCCCCTCCTTTAATCCGCCCCTGCTTCCTGTTACCTCATTATAACGAACGACTCTCATATATGGACAAATAATTATGCCCAGCCAGTGCCCGTTAATTAGATTTTTCTGTGTAATACATTTTCCAGTTCTCTGTATAGATGACTGGCAAAGAAACGAGCAAAGATAGCCATCCAAAACTTTATTCTTTTCTAAGCACACAAGACACGAAATGATCAAATAACAAGAATTTTAGGAATGATCCCAAAAAATGGATCACAAGATTGCGATCTTGGCCCAGAATTTTAGGAGTGATCAAAAAATGCATCAAAAGATTGCGATCGTAGCCAATAATTAGTTTTTCGTCAGGGGCCACAAAATGTTTGAATGGCCCTTAAATCGAGTTTTCGTATTTTCTACGTAATAAGCACATCATACTGAGTTATGTGATAATTTGGATTTGCCTACACTATATGTAGTTCTCCAGACATAAGACTTACAAGGAAATTTTTGTTGGTCAATAATTAGCTTTTGGTCAGGGGCCACAAAGTGTTTGAACGGCCCCTAAATCCAGTTTTCGCACTTTCTACGTAATAAGCACAACATACTAAGTTAAGTGATAGTTTGAGTTTTATTACATTTTATGTAGTTCTTCAGTTATAAAGACTACAAGAAAATTTTTGGATTGAAATATATTTTTTTTATCAGGAAATACAAAAGTTTTGAAATTCCCGTAAATCGAGTTTTCTTATTTTCTACGTAATAAGCACATCATACTGAGTTAACTGATAGTTTGGGTTTGGCTACACTATATGTAGTTCTTTAGATATAAGGCGTACAAGAAAATTTTTGATTGAAATATGTTGGATCTTGGATCAGGGACCACAAAATTTTTGAATGGCCCCTAAATCAAGCTTTCCTATTTTCTACGGAATTAGCACATCACACTGAGTTAAGTGATAATTTGGGTTCGGCTACACTATATGTAGTTCTCCAAACATAAGGCGTAAAAGAAAATTTTTGATTGAAATATATTGGTTCTTTTGATCCAAAAATTTGTTCCTTGATGATAAAAAAAAATCATAAATTGACAATCTTTACTATGAAAACAGGCCTAAATAACTTTATCTAAATTCACCACAGAAACAGACAAAACTAAAGAATGCACAGAAATGTTTATAAATAAAATATGTAAATACATTTCAATTAATTTGTTCATTTGCACAGCGTAATATATGCAAGAAAAAAAAAACATCACAGTATGAACTTCGAGAAATATTCAACTATTACAGAGAGAATGTTTTTATTGCATTTTCATGTGTTTTATGCAACTTTTCAGTGCATATCTTGTTTTATAAAGAATAACATGTCACTAAAGTAAATAGTATTCTCTGGGTGTGGCAATGAACGTTATGATGAACAAAGAAATCATTCACAAAAAATGAGGCTGCGAAGGAAATTTCCTTCTCATACCCACACTGTTCATCATCCCAATGCAAGCACCTGATTGATCTTATATCGTCATGTTTATTTTAGTTTAAAAATTCTAGTGGACAAACACAAAATTTGATTTCATAATCGATGGATACAGGTAGATTATCAACTTATGGCATGTTTGTTGAAGCAACTTATATATCTGAAGTGGAACGTTGTCAATTTATCTTTTTTATTCATTTCTCTTGATGCCTCGAGATGACTTTATCTGAAAATAAAGCGAATGGGACATTTTGTAACAAAGGAATCAATGTACGTAATTTATTATTATATAAAGAAGTGAAGAAATCAAGAAAGAAAATAATGACTACTTATAACCTAATACGATAATTTTAAAGTGAAATCCGTTAATAACGGATAAATGATGATTCTATGCAATTTTAACAAAGGATTTATTTATTTATTTATTTTGAAATTGTCTTCAGAAAGGCGTCCCATATACAGTAGTATGTTCTCTATACGTTAGCATAATAATAATAATATTCTAAGACTTTTAATTAATCAGTCTGCCACTAGGAGATATATAGGAGAAGGACTAGACGTTGAGTGTGCTCTAGAGAAACACCACTGTTAAGTCTATTGTTTAATACTAATACAGCGTGTTCCTACTGCTATATACTACGACTAATACAAGACTACTATCAACTACTACTACATCGTTTGTACTAATAAAACAACAACTACTATGATTCTACAATATTTAAACAGCGATGGAAACTAATTATCTCAGAAATACTTACCTATTACCTTATATACTTACCTGAAGTAGGAAGGGGCGTTATTCTGTAACCGTCATAAGGGAAATTTCGTGGTTTAGTGCGTCTGGAAAAGAAAGAAATTGAGAACTGTAATTGATTTCATTGATTATTTACAACTGAACTAAATATGTTACCACAGCTATTTGTAATTGAATGTGTTCTTAACTCACCTTCTTCATACAGAATATGTTACTATCTGCATTTTCTTTTAAGTCATATCAATAGTGTTATATTGTGTTAAATGAAATTAATTGTGTGCAAAATGGAATCATTGTTAACTCGCGTAATTAATTAAGTAGTCGTTCCAGAAACATCTTTTCTATCATGGAACTGACCTTCTTCGATAACTTTTGTGAATCCCTGAGATTCATATGGCGACTCAAACGTACCTTTCCCCCCATTCTTGATTCGTTCAGTGATACGGGATAAAAGAAGCTGTTGCACATTTGAGAGATACAATGTTAATAGTTGTTAAAATCCACCTTCGGCGTACCAAAGGCCAATGTAATATATAATTCATTGTACTAGAGCATAACGAATAATTAAATATAAAAAAAATATAGTACGCCAATTGTTTAAAAAGTGAGTGAACACCGTTCCTCCACTTCGAACGCTAATTACGAGAACGTTATATGAAATACTGTGTATAACGTACTTGAATGATAGAGGCACACGTAAGTTTAAAGCCTTCTAACGACGTCAATGTCTGTACCATTTGTAGGGAACTCTATTAAACTATTATCAACTGGGAGAAGAACATGTAGCTTTGTACATCGCAAAACCAACTGAGCTTAGGAGATGTAAAATAGTCTTTGGAGAAGGAGGTTACACCTACCGCCCTCCCTGTGATTTTCTCACTGTTCATCGCTTTAACACTTTAGAAGTCAGGACATGCGCAATTAAATAATATATTTCCAACCACCTTAATGCAATTATCGAACATAGATTTAATTAATTGAAATGCCAGTCAAAATATTATACATTAGTTAATATATTAAATTTAGGACATACTAGTCTTACGTGTTATAAAATCTGTTGATTAGTACAACCGCTTCCTTCGTTATTTTAAATGAATTTACATTTATAATGATTCTTTTAAATTCAAAATATGTTTATTCGTAACTATCTCTTCCATGAACAACTTTTAGTAAAGTTGGTGTTAATTTAAAGAAAAAAAATATTTCAGTAGCGGTTAGTTGCAGAAAAGTGGAACTAAACAAAATTAACAAAAACAAAATCTCTGGTTAATTATATACCACACTTGTGTGTTTTGGTGAATTCTTGAGAAAATTCTTAGTATATATAAAATCGCTATTTGTAATGCTGTGCTGAAGCTCAGTAGCGCACTACATTTTTTTAAATTATTATTTTTGTACCTGGAAAAGGATACCAGCCATCCTGGGACGTAAACGTAGTAGTCCGGACTCCAGAGAGCTAGTAAATTGTCCAACTGTTTGTCTTCCTTTGCGCAAAATAGGAAAGTCGTTTAATTTCACTATTGATTGGCCCGTTCTACTCAATTCCCTGGTTCAATGACCTGGAAAAATGTTAAGGTAGAAGGAGGTTCGATGAATAGTAGTGGGACACACGATTGGCGACTTATCTATTCACGGTTAACCTAAATATCTGATTTGAATAAAATATAACAGAAATTGACAAGATATTTCCGAAATATAGGCTGTTTCAATCAATTAGTCCCTTTCTTTTACTTTATTACTGTGACTAAACGAATTAACGTATACAAATAACCAAAGCACCACTGTAAAGAATACTGTTCTAAGTTTCATTGTTAGCAAAAAGAACGTATGACGTGTTTAATGTGTCCCCTATGCTGTTGCGAACCTCCCGCATGCCAATCGTGAAGTTCTGGAAAACCCGCTTACAGATACCTCTATCGACAAGTGTGCAGCAATCAATTAATGTTGTCCGTAACTCTTGTACGATGAGTCCTAGCGAAAACTTTCTCCTTCATGAATCCCAATAGCAGAAATCACAGGGGTTCATGTCAGGGCTGGTGGGTTGCCAGGAAAATCTGCAATCAAAAAGTACTGGAAATTGATTTGACGCCACTCGATCTTGGAACTTGGAATGGAGGTAACTGAGTACTTCTACAGTCTTGTGAGATCTAGCCACGTCGTATTGGAACCACTGTCGACGTAATGGGAACCTTTTCCGACGCAATTCAGAAATTAAAAAATCGCCAACACTTCCTGATAATTTTCCGCATTGAACTGTCCGTCGAAGAAGCGAGGGACCAAACAACCCTTTAATTGACAGTGGACACCACACTAACAGTTTGCCGAGTGAGGCTGCTCTCCTCGATCACGTGTGGATTTTGCAACCCCCAGAAAAGGACATTTTGTCTGCTTACGTCTCCCGTGAGGTGGAGTACGCATAATCTGTCATCCACAGTTTATCCAATACATCATGATTTTCTTCCATGTCATCACCGCATTCAAAGCTGAATGTCCCCCTCTTAACAAAGTTAGCGTTCGTTAATCCCTGGAATACATGAATTTTGTAGGGGAGCATCTGCAGATCTTGCCGAAGAATACGTCAGGTGCTGGTCAACGATACATTATTTTCCATAGACAAACATCTCAACGACTACTTCGTTGGAGGGACTGCAACACTGCTATGAATGGCCTCGATGTTTTCACATGTGCGAACGTAAGGCTTGCTCCCTTTTTCTTCTTCTTCTTCTTTTTTCTTTCCTGTCACGTTTCCCGTGGCATGGAATTGCTTCACTAACCTCTTGATTGCAGTTTTATCCAAAACACATGAACACTTCACTCCTTTTTGCAATTCTCAGCACGGTAGTGGGTGACTTAGTTTTAATATATTACTGTACACCACTCGATTTTTGTTCTGCCGTTAAGGTAGGCGCCATTTTGAAATACGTACAGGTTTCAAGTATTGTCAGATGTCAAAACAAACTTTGAACTCCATTGTATACGACAATATCACTAACAGCGCTCCATCATATTTCGTTTGGTCACAGTAATAAAATGAAAAAGTTACTAATTGACTGAAACACCCGTAAAATACAAATTGATTTGCCAAAGGGAACGGAAAAAGAAAATCTGGCAAGCACGTGTATTGCGAAACAGTACAATAGTAACGATACAAATAGGATGATATTTGATTATTGTTGGTTAACGTAACATTGATTTAACTAACTTAATTTTCTTTTCTTTCAGATTCCAGAGAACATCAGAGCGACGAGTACCAGATGAAGATAATCTCTTCATCCTTCAGGTAAGTAATATGCATTTAGATAGAAAAGTTTAAGTTATGTTTACTTATTATAACTTAAAAACACTGGCGCAAATCCTGGGGGGATGAGGGGGACATGTCTCCTCCAATCTTGGAACTGGGGGGACTGTTCCCCCCATTAATCCGATTTGAAATGTGTTTTATGGGGAGAAATGTGATGATTTGTGTTTGATTGCCACGAAGGAAAGTGAGATGGAATTGATGTTCCCCGGAGAATAAACCTTAAATTTGCCCGCCTACCAATGTTGAAGACAAATCTGCTCCCTTGATCCTCCACAGCATTGTTTTTCAATTCTCATGAATATTTTGAATATCGCTTAAAAAAATATATATTATAGGAACGGTCTTACCCATCCCCCCAAGGTTGAAGACAAATTTGCGCCGCTACCCAAAGGTAAGTATTTACATACCACATCCATATTCTTGAAGATCAATAACTAGTGCAGTAGACAGGGCCGGATTTAGGGGGGTGCACCGGAGCACATGCACTTCCTTCACTATCTAAATATACACTATCTAAAATGAGAACCTAGCAGTGAAAAACCAACATTTTCCGAAACTTTCTGCTGTCATGTGTCCGTTTGAGGCTTAAAAGAAAGCTTAGTTTTGCAAAAGCTATAGTTTAAGAGGCCTCATTCTGGCGAAATTATAATACCGCTAATTTTACAGTAATTATGTGATATCTTCCAATAGATAAAAAATAATCGACATGTGGAACAAGAGCGCTCTAGACAATATTATTTTGCGTGAGGTACCATTATCACAAGTCACCTAGTGGCTTTCCGTTTTCAGCCGTTTAGAAACGCGAAACAAATGCCGATTTTCAAAATGGCTCGGAATCTAAAGCAGATAAGTGAGTCGTGATAACGGTAACTCATGTAAAATGATATTGTCTAGGGCGCTCTTGTTCCACATTTTCCTTATCTTTTATCTATTGCAAGATATCACATAATTGCTGTAAAATTAGCGGTATTTTAATATTGCCGGGATGAGGCCTCTTAAGTCGATTTTCTGAAGGTTGAAGGACAAGGATTCACTGAACAAAGTAATATTCCTCATTCGCACCACAAAGTAATATTCCTCATTCAAGAAATCCTGGATCTGACCCTGGCAGTGGATATTTAGATATGAGATCGTTGTAAGTACAGGTGGTAGTAGTAATAGTGCTTGTAGTTAGAAACGCTCGTAGGAGTAGTTTTACCTGAACGTAATATTATTATGTGGACATGCCATGTAAGTAAGTGAATCATTTTAACGGTAGGTCAATATATTATCGAAATTCTTCTATTATAAATTTCCATAGTTCGTTATTATTATTATTATTATTATTATTATTATTATTATTATTATTATTATTATTATTATTATATGTAATTGTATTTATATTAAGATATTTATTTATCCATTGCATTAGTATCTTATTTTCCTTTTCAAAAACGACATAAATTGAAGCTGCCGAAGTAGCCTAACTTGCAATTATAGTGTCAACCCTTCAAGCGCAGTAGTGTTATTCAGCCGCTTCGTACCAGCTTGCTAGAACCGGTTGATAAATGTTTCGAGTTGGCAGAACCGTTTGTTATAGTGTAAATGTGCCAGTCCTCGACCACGTAACTCATTTTCGTATGGTCTTTAATTGTTGTTCACTGACTGGAACAACTTAGAAGGATGCAATTAGCTCACATGTGTTCCTAAAGCTATATTTTATCTAAATTGTATCCGAAACTGAGATAACTTATACCATTTATGTAATAAATCGTAGAAATACCAATGGCTGATTTCTTTTAGTGCTCGACCACTTTTCGTTAATGTTCGACCGCATACTGTTTAGTCATCGACCACTACTCGGTTAATGTGCTTTTAGTTACAGTATAAAGGCTAAAGTATAACTTTAATAAACTAATAACATTTGTAGATGTTACATCATTAGTTTTTCAGGTACCACTTCGCAGTTTCGCATAACAGTCGCTGAGAATAAATAATTTTGTGATAATTTGTCAAGAAAGAAACCAAATTCATTTAAGGTTCAGTGGAATACAGCACTAAACATGCTTCGTCTTCTCTGGGTTGAAAGAGTATAAACCCCATCTTCTAAATCCGTTTTTAATTACTAATGGTGTTGCTACATTGTATAACACTCTTTTAATTAGTGGTGCAAAAGTAACGCGAGTAACATTTTGCTCAGTTTCCATGTAGAACTCTCGAACTGTCTTCTTTCATTCAGTTTTTAACGATTTGAACACTGATACGTCGCAGGGTTGAAGAATATGTGTGCTGTTTGGTGGCAAGCAGTAGAGTACTATACCATGGCTGGAACAACATTCTCTGACTTCCATTGTCAAGTGAGTCTTGTGGCCGTCGATTAGCAGAAGGACTGGTTTCTTAATAGAAAGATCATCTACCTAATTTATGAAGCCGTTTGCTATCCATTTGTAGAATGTTTCGCATCGTATTCAGCTGCTATCTGACCTGCCTACAAAAATCTCTGAAGAAACTGCATTGATGACGTTCTTTGGAAGATGTCTTACATACTGATATACAACCATCGGGAACACAATTTCTCCTGCTACGGAAAAAGTGCAAAACACTGTTAATGTTTCTTTTTCGTTGCCCTTCACCTCGTACGATTTTTTCCACCCTTTGGGCCCCAACACTTTTCCTGATTTGGGGCACAGCTGAAAGCTGGATTCATCAGCATTAAATATTCCCTCAGAATCATTCATATCAAATTGCCTCGTTTCTTTCAAGTATTTCTCAAGGTCCTGAAACTACAAGCGAATGTTTCTCTCGGTTACAGCCTATCGCGCCTTGTTCAAAGTTTCGGGACACGATTTGTGGGTGTCTTCTCATGTAAGTGTAATACCAGGTTTCACCAGGTCGATTGTCTTTGAACTGCGTTTTACGTTTTTTTTTTTTTTTTTTTTTTTTAATCAAGAACTTTTTAACACTGTTTAGAAGATCGTGTTTCTTTTGTAGAAAGCCCTTTTGCTCATATTAATAAGCCAGTTTGCTAATCCCTCTTCTTCTTTGTGTGTTAGGAATGGTTTTGGGCCCATTCTTCGCTCTTTGGGACTGTGACCATGAAGTTTATCCATCAGCGTTACCCGAGGAATTCCATAGATTGCTGATCCACTTTTTGTAGATCCGCTTTTGAATAAGCTGGCAGTTTAAGCTTAGACCTACTCAGGCTCATTATCTCTGAAAGAAACAGGGGAATTCTTAAGGACATGCTAGGAAAATAGACGTATTCCAGACGGAGGCTGATGGTAGCTATTCCACTAACAATATTTGGATGGAGTTCCACGACGAAGCGAGAATAGTGTACTTCAGTATTAAGCGAATTTGATCAAATGTAATAAATTTATTATTCAAATGAAATGTCATACCCTAACAGTGCCGTTAATTTTCAATGAAAATCTTGGGAAACTGAATGAATATTCAGTTACTTGAATTTGAATTTATTTTATGATCTTTAGGCATCTAAGGTTCCAGCCGGGATAGAATGAGGGGAGAAGATGTTGAAAGTTAGACGACCAGGGCCTATTTTGTAGGTACCATGGTGTGTGACTGGTGTGACTGAGAAAAAACCCTAAATAACTCAGTCAGGATTGTCGCCGCTGGAATCGAATCGAGGACCTCCCGAATGCTAAGCCAGTGCTACCATTTAAAAAAAAAATCGTCTCAACCTAGACATTCAGCCTGATGACTCCTCGCACCAATTTTCACGTAATCCAATCACAACAGGGACACGGACACAGAAATACGAGGACAATTAAAAATGTCCTTGTTCTTCAGAGGGATTCGAACCCCCAGTAGATTGCCTCCTCATGATCCGAAGCCTAAGGTCCGAGACCACTACTACTGAGCCATTCGGTGAATATTCACTTACTAACAGTACGATTCAACAGATTATTAAACAAAGATAAATTGATCACTGAATTTATACTTGAATCAAGGAATTCTGCGAGAAAATACAAACGCACAGCATGGTCGGACATTGAGAAAAAAAGTTAATCCTCGACCAGTGCAAATGTATTACGAAAAGTAGTGGTCGAACACTAGTAAATGTTTTTGTACATCATTATAACTTTAGTATTAGTAACTAGGAGCTCATTTCATGAAGATGAATCGAAAGTTAATCGTTATTGACATTTTAAAAAATTTTTCAGTGCTCGACCATCCTGTGGTCGAACACTAGTTAACAAAGAATATGTCCTAACTCATTGTCCGACCAATACATTTTATCGATTTATTCTTCAAACGTTACAGTTGTCATTAAAATTTTATTACTAAATTGTGCTCTACAGTTCCATGCAACAGAATAGTATGTGCATTTCTTACCTGGTGCGATAAAACTGCGGAAAAGCATCAAAAACAGGGCCTGTCATCCCCATTTGCAACAAATTAAAGCTGTCGAAAATTCAGTGCGTCTTCCGTAGACATACATTTGATTGGCAATTACCGAATGCATGTGCAATATATTTTGACAGTATCTTTGTGATTGGTTCATAATAAGCTGCAATTCAATTATAACTGAAAATCATGCTTTTCTATCGGAAAATAAGCCTAATACATGATTTTAAAGTGAAAAGTGTTCGGCAACTAGGGGGTGGTTGAAGATTAGCACAACCATCCTATCCCAGATATAAATACAAACATGCATACATACGCATGACCTAACCAAGAGTGAAAGAGAGAAGCCAAACAAATCTGTGAAAAACACCTCTGTACTTTCCTACTCGGTTGCATTGTTGTGAAAATAAACAACTTTGAATTGTTTCAATTAAATGGTAACCAGGCACGTAGCCAAGGGGTGGGTCCGGGGGGTCCGGACCCCCCCCCTTCGGGTCCAGAAATGAAAAATATTAAGAAAGGATGAAACAAAAGAAACGAGAAGAAGATAAATCAGCGTCAAAAATATAAAGCTGGAGCAAGTGTTTTGTTACTCTTTCTTATGAGGAGCTTTGTGTGGAGGAAATGGGGAGGGGTTAAGTTGAAAATGGATATTATTGTAACGAAGCATTCCGAATTGCATCTAGCTTCATCTTAATCCTATGGACTACAAATGACGATCGATAAACTGGTTCGATCAGATAGACTCCTAGGTAGAACTTAAGAAATGCCTATAATCACCAATAATACGAGCCATTTTGAATTTCGCGGCAACACTAATCCAATTTATAGGTTGTCTTTACTCCCGAAAGAGATCTCGTTGCTATTTTTGACGGCACTAAACGAAGATAAGAAAAAGAAGAAAGAAGACAAGTAGAACCGAATTTGAATGACCTTCGAAGACTATATATTTTTAATACTCTTTTATATTCTTTTACTCAAGATTTCTTTATAATTTTTTTATTAAAATACTTACTAACATATCCTCATTTTATTGTCCTAACAAACCAATATGGGTATGTTGCCAGTAAAATAGTTTATATTGATCGATCCCCTGGTGTGATAACCACAATATTTCGTCACGGACCCCCCCCTATTGCGAAATCCTGGCTACGTGCCTGTGGTAACACAGAAATTTGAATGGATGGGCGCTAAGAAATTTATCTGATGTGACGGATAAAGTTTCCTAGTCATATGAATAAAAAGGTTCCCAAGTCTTAATTGTCAGTTCTTTTGAGAGTTTTGAGTGCTCCATATTATCTGTATCAGTAAGAATAAATGTTTGAAATTTTCAGACAAGACAACAAAGGACTTGTTTTGGTCAAGTTCTGAAACTACGAAGGCTGTCCAGAATGTAATAGACGTTTTGAAATTAAAAGAAGTAAGAGAATAAACAAACCAAATCGTAATATATACATTTGAAAGGTACACTCTTAAGCTATTTTTCCACATAATCCCATGTAAATTAAGGCATTTATCATGCCATGGCACAAGTTTTTCAATACCGCTGTGGTAGAAATCTGTCGCCTGCGATTTCAACCACTGCCTTACACGGACATGCAGTTCGGTGTCAATATCTACCGTTGTGTAGCGAGCCATGTGTTCATCGCTGGGAAGAGGCGGTAGTCGCTCGGCAGTAAATCCGGGCTGTATGGTGGGTGATTGAGCATCTTCGATCCAAAACTATCCAATAGCTGTCGGCTATGCTTGGTCGTATGTGGACTAGGGATGGCCAAAAATTTTCGGATCCGGACCTAGATCCGGATCTCGGATCTGGATCCGAAGTTCGGATCTCGGACCTGGATCCGGATCTCGGATCTGGATCCGAAATTCGAATCTCAGATCTTGATTCGTATCCAAACCTACATCTGAAATTGTGATGAAAAAATTGAATATCTAAAATTCGTTAAAACTTTTTTCGGATTCACTGATATAGTAGGTTGCTGTGCTTTTAAATGTTTCCATGGCACGTTTGTGCTACCTTTGTTCTTTATTTTATTTTACCCTTGTAATATTTACATGTTGCACTTTCTGTCGAAGTCTCTTTAGTAAAATGTTTCCAAGTTTGATTTCTTCCCATTTCAGAGTATAGTGAACTGTCTGAAAACTGATGTAAATGACAACAAATTCTTCTGTTTAGCTCCTCTTCAAAACTTAATGTTAGCTTCACATTGAAATTATTTATTTTATTCTTAGAAAATAAACTTTCTTCTTTTCTCATATACAAATGAAATATCTTTTAGATAAGGCCATTCTAATCGCAGGAATACTAGACAAAACAAACTCTTTATTAATAGTAGTTTCTGACTCACGAGTCCAACCACCAACAAATGTAATAATGAATACCAGTATCTTTCACTTCGAAGGTATATACAACAAAAAATATAGACTGGTTGGCGTGGAACAACAGTAGATTTTTAAACATACACACGAGAATTTCAGGAGAGCGATATGGTTGTGTTCGTTGTATGACTTTATTACCTAACTTATGGCTTGCCCTTCTGAGGCTGGGAGTTTGCTGAAGGAGTATATATGAAAGAGGTTTTTGTTATTTTTTCTTCACCCTCCAGGTTTCTTTAATCATACGTTGCAGGAGATAACCAAAACATATCCATGCATCATATCACTGAAGCGTTTTGTGTTTTGTATATTAAAGTGTTCAAAAATATTTAACATATTCGCATTTGTTCATGTGATCTCAGGTTCAATTCTCGGTGGGAACATACATGAGAAAACTGAAAGCTGAAACAATATGAAAATAGTATTTAAAAGTCAGGAAATTGATATTAAAACTTTAGCTATCTATTGGGACTGTAAGGCTGTAGTTAAATTAACCTACACGTTTCGTGAAGATATATTACGTCGTTATTGTTTATTTACTATAAGCTACCAGATACATCCTCAGAGGCCACTTTACACTGTAGTAATCAACAGATGAAAACATTGGAAAAGGAATGGAAGCAAGGTCTCCAGAGCCTTAGATCAAGGTACTAACCTAGCATTTGCCCAGTATAACTGAGGAACAACCCTGGAAAATCCTCAGTCAGGATGGCTGGTCTCCGAATTCGAACCCGGTGTTATCCAATTGCGAAGCAAGAATCCTAACAAGTAGCCTGAGCTCGCTCCGTATTATTATTATTATTATTATTATTATTATTATTATTATTATTATTTAATTAACGTAATGTTTTAAAATTAGTGCAAATTAAACCGTGCTTTCTTTATTGCTGATGTTATAGTTAATAAGAATACATGAGACATCAGTCCCCCATCAAGAAAGAATGCTAGAACTGGAATTCAGGAAGCGGGGGAAGAGATTAATGAGGATGAGGAAACTATGTACGATGCAAAAACAGTAATTATGACCGTCACAGATATATTCACTTACATACGTCAATTAATATTTATCTGATACAGTGCACTCTTATACTTTCTATAGTGGCAGGAAAATGGCCCGCTTTTGTAAACGAACACACTAAGACGTGCGTATAGGCGCAATGTCCGTGCAAAGAAACATAGGTAAAACTAGAAAAAAATAGGGAAAGCGAGGAGAAAATGATAAACCGCCCTTCAACTTAAAAAATAAAAATAAAAATAAAAATAACTAAACTTAGAGCTACGAAAGACGCGAGGCGAATTTTATTCAAAAGATTGTTTTTCCTTAGTGATTAGTTGTGCTAACTATGAACATGAATTAAATAGAAAACAAGTAGCTAGCTCTGAGTTTCGCAAACTAGTTGAAAAGAAAATATTGGATAAAATTTAATAATAAAGAAGCCATTTATGATAATTAAAACAAATTAAATTCTTGGCATGACAGTCCTTTGGTTCCTACCACCGGGTTTACGTTCAAAGTAGGGATGTGTAGTCAACGCATCGACACCTGAAGTTCCTAATGCCGGCTTTCTAGACTGCAGTCCGCTACCTCTTACTTAAGATAACTCCCCAATCGTCCTCACGATGCTGGGCCATCATCGAAATTGTTGAGTGCCTCTCCGGAAATTGAACCCATGACCACGGGTACCGAAGGCACGCTCTCCGTCTTCTATAGACGAAAAGCTATAGTTACCCGCATTATCTAATACAGAAATAAGCTCTGATTCTCTAATAGCTGCTGATGGTGATAGTCAAGGTTCACCGAAGCATGATCCTAAACCCAAACTGAGATATTGATGTCACCGGAACGCCTGAGAAGTCATTGTGGGTAAGTGAATTGCCCACTTGTCAAGATGAAGGGCGATGGTGATGTGAAATGCGGGCTGTCAGAGGTACTACTTATGATAATTGGATTTATAATATTCTATGTTGCCATAAACCCTCTTCAAGAACATAACTGTTAATCTTAGCTTTGAAAATGTTACATAAGGAGTTTTATTGCTATCATTAGGTTGCATTAGGAATTATCGGATTTATTTTAACGCTTAACTTTTACATCTCTTCTGATTTACGAATATTTAAATCGCGATTATCCCCTTAAGGTCAATTAGTGATATTTTAACTCATTTCGAACCAACTTTATATATGGTTAGTCTTGTTATATGGGAATAATTGAGACCAGATGCAGTCTACAGGCTAAGTCCAAAAGAATCTTGGCCGACCTCCTGATAAACCACGTCTTTCAGCAAGGTGAATTGTGGCAATGCGATACCCACATGAGGAAATCTTCGGTTCAGTGTGAAAGCTTCCATAAGAACCAGCACTATAATCAGCGAAATGTGTTTTGCTAATTTTTATTCAATGCGAAAGTACCTAACTTTATTGCTAAAAAAGAAAAGGCATTTATTTCAAACAAGTCGCCATTACAGTTTTCGTATTTGAACACAACACTCATGAAAAGTCATGTGAAAGCGCAACTTGCCCCTGAAAAAGAATATTTATCTGTTTTTAGTTTCTCGTGTTCCCTAAAGTAGACATACATGCGGAATTAGTGCAAGTGCCTTCTGCTCGCATTATCTAGGTACAAACGGCTACGATCTTGGTACTAGCACTTGTTTCGGTTTCCAGATCTCAAAGATTTATCTTTCAGCCTGATTCTATGTATGAATCCGAAATTTCAAATCTAGATAAGGGGCACCAAAATTCATAGTTTATTCTCGGTGCTCATATTGTGATTTACTAAATAATTATTAAATCTAATTGTAAGGTATACATTTGGTATTTTGAGCAGACTGAGCAAGATAAATATACGTAAAAACTAGTCAATACTTGTCTTAACTATTTATGTTTTCTTAACTGTCAATGAAATAGGTGTATTGAGGAATTTTAAATATTCGAGTTTTGTATTCTGGTTTCAAATATAAATATGTGTGTATTTTATCTCGGTCCTGCAACCGGGTGGACCTAGATTCGACGTTCAAACTCTCATCCGGATCAAATCAGATAATTTTTAGTAAGGCAAGCATTTGATCTTTAGTGTAGAATGAAAGAGACAAATAGACTTTTCAATATTCGTCTTAATTTTCTGTTTTCTTCTTCACTGTCAGGACTTCGTGAAATTACTTTCGGCGAATTTTTGATATTCAAGTTTATCACAATTTGAATGGGATGTGGATTTGGATAAGAATCAAGATCTGAGATCAAGAATTTCGGATCCAGATCCGAAATCCGAGATCCGGATCCAGATCCGAACTCCGAGATCCAGACCCAGATCCGAGATCCGGAGCCAGATCCGAGATCCGAATTCAAAGGATCCGGACCCAATCAGATCCGGATCTTCGAATCCGGCCAGATCCGGATCCGGCCATCCCTAATGTGGACGTGCGTTGTCGGGAGAGAACAACACCTTCGCGCTAATTTTTTCCCGGTGGTTGTTGTGAATCGCGCGCCTTAACTTTCTCAGTGTTTCAACAAAAACCTAATCACAGAATGCATGTCACAAGAGGCGGGATTTTCAGTTGCAGCGCACATTGTAACATGCACACGGTAAACACAGTAAGAGCGTCACACAGGCCGGTAGCCAGCCCAAACATGTAGCGGGGGCTGGCTGAAGTTAGGGAGGCCCGATCCAACCATATTATAGTTCATTTTTAAGCCTACCGTGGAAATTTTAGGTGGGCCCGGCCCCCTAGACCCCTCTGGATACGGGTCTGGCGTCACACTCCTCACGCTATGACAGCTGAATGCGTACTGAATGTGGCAAAGTTCTGACACCAAGATGGCGATTCTAGCCCCATCCACTGCCGCGATAGGTCAAAATATCTTGTACTTCCTGGACATCACTCGTACATGCACTAAATCTCACTAATAAAAATACACTATTATATACTCTGTCATATGTTTTCCCCTCCTCCAAGTCAGTCTTATTAGAACGTAGCGCTACAAAATATAATAGAAACAGTTCTTAGTTCAAACCTAAGGTGATAAAATTGGCGTTGCGTTCTACAATGTAAGAACTCTTGTGTCTACCCTGTATGGTTTATTTCTTAAGAAAATTATATGTATCTACTATCTATCTATCTCTCTCACCAACCTAAAAGTACAACCTGTAGGAGCTGTGAATTCTGTGGGTGTCGGTCGACGAACCTTAGTGATTGGCACCAACACTTTGTCATTCGTACATAGTTGAAAAGGGGTTCTTGGGCCAATGCGATTTAAAAAGTGGTCAAAAAGATCGTTATTTTCCTGATTGATGTCTTCAATTCCCCAATCCACCATCTCGGTCATAAATACAGGCCACGTATTATTAGGTGCAAATGACAACATGCTGTGTTCTGGAAGTACTGAAGTACTGCAATCAGTAAATTCATCTGATTGTGAGTATTCATAACATCTGATTTGTGTTTGCGTCAGAGGTACAAAGCTATTATATGATCTGGTATTAATAATTCTTTAACAAGGAGCAAATCTCGAATTTCTTGCTGTTTGACTGCACTTCTTCTGATGGAACAGATAAATTCCCTATGACTGAGATACTATATCGACACAAAACCTGCACTTCTGTTCAGTTTTTAAAATCGTGAATTTCACATCACTGCAACAATTTATAACTCAGAAACTACTCAAGTCTCAGTGATGCAATTTTACTCACTTGTTACTGCACACCTATCGTCTACTTTGTGCAAATTTCGGATCTTTTTTTTACTTCTGTCCTCTCTGAGATATTTGATGGTGAAAATACACGATTTTCGAAACTTTGCAAATTTTAAAAATTTTCCAAAAAATCTAATAAATATAAGGTTCTCAGATCTGAAACTTGTTTAGAACGTTGTTCACTATCTAGACTCTAAGTAGACAAAATTGAAGGTGAGTTGTTTTTATTTCGTTTCAAAATGTATATTCCAAACTGGCCATTTCTAGGTTTCTAATCTCAATGTTCAGAGCTTTTTTTTTTTTTTGACGTTTTAAAGTACGTCTCAATATGCACAGAACGCAGAAATTATCCATTCCATTATCTTAACTATATATAAAACTACAATGAACTGACATAAATTACAGGGGCACTTCCGGTTGACATTGAAAGTTGAAATTTGGCATGATTGTATCTTTCCGGGACTAACCGACAGACAAATTGCCAAAAGTGATTTTTTTTTATATATTTTTAGGGAACCTAAAGGGGAGATGAAGCAATTTCCCATGTTATTTAAATGGGACTTTTTTTGGACCTATAATCTCATATTTTAGAAACTTGGAATTAGAATAAAAATTTGAAATTCGGTATGCTTGTAAGTTTTCGTTAGCATTACCAAAGTAAATCACTAACAAATATAAATTTCCAATTTTAGAGTGGTTTTACGGGGAACTGAAAATTCTTCCCATGTTATTTATATGAGACACCATTTACACCCCAAAATTATTGGGCGCTTCCTGTAAGGCTACAATGATTAAATTTGACATGATTGTACTTTTTCGGGATTAACCGACAGAAAAATTGCCACAAGTGAATATTTTTAATTTTTAGGGGGTATAAAGGAAAGATGAAGAAATTCCTCATGTTATTTAAATGGGTCTTTTTTTTTATTTATAATCTCATATTTTAGGTACTTGGATCTACAAAAAAAAAAAAAAAAACTTGGAATTCGGCATGCTCGTACGTTTTTGCTATCATTACCTAAGTAAATCAGTAAAAATAAAAATTTCCAACTTTAGAGTCTTTTTATGGGGAAGTGAAAAATCTTTCCATGTTACTTATATGAGACATCTTTTATACCCCAAAATGTTTGGGCACTTCCTGCAGGATTAGTATGATAAAATTTGGCATGATTGTAGCCTTCCGAGACTAACCTACAGGAAAATTGCCAAAAGTGAATATTTTTAATTTCTAAGGGGTCTAAAGGGGGATGAAGAAATCATCCTGTTATTTAAATAGACGTTTACTTGTGATACAAAATGTTATCTTTTAGATAATTGAAATAGAAAAAAAAGCTTGAAAATCGGTCAAATTGGGGTTTAAGAGGTGCTAGGCCGTAGGCAGAGCAAAGGCGGGTTGTGGGGGCGAAGCCCCCAGCTGGGCAAATTCAGGAAATATGAAGAGCAAATGCACGAAATTCAGTGTTGATGCAAATGCTGATACATTAGAGATGCGAGGCCGTAGGCCGAGCAAACTCAGGGGTCTGGGGGCGGAGGTTTTGGTTTGAACTCATTATCTTCAAAACCTAAAAAGTTACAGCGTTTAAGGGAATCCTCTGAAAAATGCAAAATACGCTCAAGCGTCTATACAAAATGGCTGCCAAAAACAAACCTGCGCGGCTAAAAAATAAATGCATACCCGTTTTCAACTCCCTAAATATGGTACAATCTTAGGTAAACAATTAAAAAATAAATAAATTTTGTGAGCAATCTTTGACCTGGAAATTGGTCGATTTCATTTGGATTGACGCACGTAATAATGAAGAAAATCCACAAAATAAATTATGAATAATAAGATATTTAGTTTGGGGCGTAAATTCATAAATAATAAAATTAGAAATCTGGAATGAGTGTGTACTGAGTGATTAGTGACGCATTACAATAAATACTTTTTTTCTTATTCCGCTTAGATACAAAATTCCGTATTTCCAGCCTACATATCTTCCAGGAAAGAATCTGCCCCACTAAACGATCCTTCTGGAGGCTCCGTTAGTGGTGATGGAACTGTGAGTAATGCGCTACCAGTTGATGCCACTTCAATACCAACTAAATGTTTTTTTTTTTTTTTTTTAAGTGTACTAACAGATAAAATAAATGGTGCCTGTTTAATCCTCGCTCTGATTTCATGTAAAAAAAAAAAAAAAATCATCAAACAACTTCAGTGTATCATAAGTTTTATTTCCAGGGTATGTGACATCTCCTAAATAATCACACACGCATACAAACACTAACAGTAATTACATGCAGTTCTCTTGTGTATAATGCCTAATACCCAATTTCTGTGTTTGAAAGTGTTGAAAAGTGAAAACCTCCCTTGATGTTCATTAACTAACATGGTTATCACATGGGATTTTCCTTGGTTGAGGATTAAACAATCGCTGCACGCTAATCAAATTTGTTTACTGCTGGAATTTCGCTTGGTCTAAGCCTCAACTCAAATACCTCGATGTGAAGATAGCAAATTATGAGGGACATATTTTAAACATGTCATACATTGTCAGCTACAGAATGTTTCTATGACAAAATAGCTATTGATCCGGCTGCTCAATGTCAGAAAGATTTGGTCTCTGGCAAAAACAAATTGTTTGCACTGTGAAGAGTTTTGCTATAAGAAAATATATCTTCTGTAATGTTTTAAAGTATTATAGTTTTGTGCTTTTTTATATGTATATTAGATAGGTAAATGAATAGATAGAAAAGTTAGACTTAGTTAGTCTTCTTCCAAATGCCAAAATTAATAATTTCATATTCATTTCACCTAATACAAATTGATCACTTAACGTGTTCAATCAAAATTTTACTTATTTATATTAATTCAACCGAAATAATTCCGATATGGTTTCATTAGGGATATATTGTTGACAACAATTATGAGAAATTAAGAAATAAAGGCTAGTGCTGCTATAGAAGGTGTTCAAACCACAAAGTACTCACCTCAATAGCACTCCGAGCGGTCACACAATCCGATTCCACAAATGCTGAACGTCTCTCTAGGATATATCATGATTCATGTAGATCAAAGTCTTGCTTGTGGTCAAAGGCTGTTTCACCATACCTCACACCTGAAGGTGTATACCAACCCTTAACACCCTGCGTACCTTGAACGTATGGAAACACGTGTTATGCTGCTGGAAAATATGGACCTTAATGGTCCATCAAAATGCCCAGATAAAAGGTGTATGAAAACAAGATTGTCAAAGTCAATTCACTAGACATACTACCTTGAATAAAGACCAGAGTCGACTGGAATGTGTTGTTATTGCCTCCTGTGAATCTTGTATGATGAGTTCGAAATACGTTGAATTTTTCTGCTGATCTGAGTGTCTACGAACACACTGACTGTGTCCAAGGCAGAAATGACTCTTATGGCTGAAAACCACCGCTGTTCATTCATCTCTTCACTGCAGTCTTTTCCAACTCACTGTAGACGTTGTCGGCGATGTACATGCGTCAGGTGTAGTAATGAAACCGGAATGTGGAAACGTTGTTAGTGCTCATGAGTTGAATTTCTCTATTGATTATAGTACTTTCTCAATAGCATTACTTCTATTATATTTTGTTCTCTAAAGACTGTCTTCACTGAGTTTTCTGTCAAACAGGTCTACTGTAGACCATTTACCTAACGTACAAAAGTGGAGTTATTAATTCAGTAAGGAAGGGGTTGATAGAGTAGTTAGTTTTAAAAGTACGTACAAATGGAAATTGAAGGTTGAAGAAGATAGAGAACTAGAATTAAGAATACCACCTACACAAGAATTAATTCGATGCGAGGATGATTAAACACGCTATGTATGTTTGTACAATCAAGCAAGTTGCAATATATATTACTGAATAGAGAATTTTTAACTTAATTCCAGAATATCAGTAACAAAAGTGTAGGAACACATAAAAATTATTGTAGACAAATGAGTACCATTACTACGTAACAAATTACATTATTTCAAAGAGTAAAGTTATAAGTTTTCTTTTTAATTTTTTCATTGCAGATAATCCGTATAGTTCCATATGTCGTCGCTAGGTGGTGTCATAATCGGGAACCGGTCAAAACCCCCACACTCAAGAAATGTCAAAACGCCCACACAAACGGTCATAACCCCCACACAAATGGACAAATCTCCCAAACGCACGAACGGTCGAAACCCCCACAGCCAAAACCCCCACACTCAAGAAATGTCAAAACGCCCACACGATCGGTCATAATCCCCACACAAATGGACAAATCTCCCAAATACACGAACGGTCATAACCCCCACAGCCAAAACCCCCACACTGGTAGTCGGTCATAACCTCCAACGGTCATAACTCCCACACAAATGGACAAAACAGCCACACATAGCAACGGTCACAATCCCCACATAAATGGACAAAACCCCCACACAAATGGACAAAACTCCCACATGTAGAAATAGTCACAACTGCCACACAAATTGACAAAACCCCCATACTCATGTATTGCCCTTGTACTTTTAAATAACATTTTTTATTCCACTTAAACTGATGTTGCAACTATTCTTCTTGGGCGTCATAAAGAGCCGCAAAAAGACGTGAAATGACGATCATTTCAGAGTGTGGGGGATTTGTCCGATTTTGTGGGAGTTTTGTCCATTTATGTGGGGATTATGACCGTTGCTATGTGTGGCTGTTTTGTCCATTTGTGTGGGGGTTATGACCGATTGTGTGGGCGTTTTGACATTTCTTGAGTGTGGGGGTTTTGGCTGTGGGGGTTTTGACCGTTCGTGCGTTTGGGAGATTTGTCCATTTGTGTGGGGGTTATGACCGATCGTGTGGGCGTTTTGACATTTCTTGAGTGTGGGGGTTTTGGCTGTGGGGGTTTTGACCGTTCGTGCGTTTGGGAGATTTGTCCATTTGTGTGGGGGTTATGACCGTTTGTGTGGGTGTTTTGACATCTCTTGAGTGTGGGGGTTTTGGCTGTGGGGGTTTTGACCTAGACCCTCATAATCAAGATGGAGCTTTCTGCGTGATACAGGGTGTCCAATATACAATGCAACCCAGAGTTTGGAATAGTAGTAATTTTGAACCTGAAGTGATACATAAATAATAATAGTTATACCAAAATGAAGTTTTGTTCATGCATGTATTTTTAAACTAGGCAGCAACGTTTGAAGTACACTAGAAACCACACAGTGTTGCTAGATGTAACCGGAGGTGTAAATCAACTTTTTTTTTTTTTTTTTTTTGCAAAACATGTAAATTGATTCATAACTCATACGTATGGATTCTCTGTCGTTAATTTTCAGTTTGTTTAGTTGGAGTACCTTGGAAACTATGGAGCAGAAAAAAAGAATTTTTCATTTCCACCGATAACTAATTGGACGAGGCCTTTGTAAGGGGAAACTAGGGGAATCGTAGTTTTCATAAATTAACACTCTGAGTTGGCAACATTGTTGATGTTTCAGTGCATCAAAAGGTGTGTTAAAGATCTGCCTACATTATGCAATTCCTTGAAACAACGAAAAGAAACTTTGAAATTATCATGATAAAACTTTCACTTTCATGCATCCGGCAACACTGCTATTAATTTCTATGGGGCTATTTAATGCAAAAGGTATACAAGAACAATTCTCAAACTATACAAGACCTGAAAATGAACATTCGCAGTGCCATTAAGGACAATAACACTTCTACTCTTCGTAAAGTTGCTGCTAACCTGGAGAAACGTGTGACCCAGTGTTTAATCAAAATAGGGGTGCTGTAGAGCTGATAACTCATTGCATGGTAGTAGCAGTGTTGCCGGGTGCATGTGAGTACAAGTTTTATCGTGATAATTTCAAAGTTTCTTTCTCGTTATTTTCAGGAATAGCATAATGTAGACAGATCCTTAACACACTTTTTGATGCACTGAAACATCAGCAATGTTGCCAATTCAGAGTGTTAATTTATGAAGACTACGTTTCCCTAATTCCCCCTTACAGAGGCCTCATCCGATTAGTTATCGGTGGAAATGAAAAGTTATTTTTTCTGCTCCATAATTTCCAAGCTACTCAAACTACACAACCTGAAAATTGACAGAACATCCATACGTATGAGTTATGAGTCAAATTACATGTTTTGCGCAAAAAAAAAAAAAAAAATGATTGACGGCTTCGGTTACATCTGGCTACACTGTGTGATTTTTAATGTATTTCAGTCGTTGCTTCCTAGTTTAAAAATATATGCATGAACAAAGCTTCATTTTGGTATAACCATTATTTGTGTATCGCTTCATATTCAAAAGTTCTACTATCCCAAATTCAGGGTTGCATTGTATATTGGACACCCTGTAGAATTTGACAAAACAAAGAGTGCAACGGATGCTCACAGCACTAACAAGAAAGGCAATTTACAACTGGCATGTAAAGTTTATTAAAGCTGGGTTTCTGTGTGCCAAAGTGTGAGTGCAAATGACAATGAACGAGTGGAAGAAGCTTTCCCAAAAACTTGAGAAAAGCAACAGGCAGAGCTTCAGATTGAGTTGGAAATGTCAACAATGACTGTGTGGCGTACTTTGCGCAAAAAAATTAAACATGAAACATTGCAGACTACAATTAGTGCAAAAGTTAAATCCTATGCAGAAAGATAAACGATTCTAGGTTTGCTGTACATTGCAAGTCAAAGATGTTGCTTATATTATTCATATATACAGTGAAACCTCTCTAAAGCGGACAGCCGTGGGGAATCAAAAATTGTCCGCTATAGAGAGGTTTCAATATCTTCTTACGAAAATTAGTACAAGGTAATATGCAATTAGAGAAAATGTTTCCATGAATCATGTGTTTACGAATATTAGCAAAATGTTACTCTACCTGCATTATCTTGCGCCATCCAATACTCTATGTTCGAAGCACAACATGGAAATAAGATGTTATAGATCTCTGCACTTTACACTTATCGCTACTTACTACGTTTTTGGTATGTTGCTTTGATTTGTGAGCTAATTGCAGTCCAGTAATGACTTTTGAGACAATATATGAGTACCCGCGGGCAAAAAGTACCAAACTTGTCTTCTGCTTGGTTAGAGATTCCAGCGGGACAGTAGAGTAACTTGTCATCCCAAACGGTGGGCAACTGTCAATCACTTTTGTGTCTAAAACAGGTTGGGTGAGAGTGAAATGCAAGCGAAGGACATGAAGGTGTTGTTAAAACGGAGACCTTTCCTCTGAGTTGCAGAACAGACAGTTGAGGAGACAGAATGTTGTCACACCCTCATGTGCTTCCTTGCTGACACACGTATTAATTACAAAAAATGCATTTTAACTTACTTTTCAACTTGTTTAAGAGAAAGTGTCCGTAATACGGAAGTAAATAATACTTATAAAAAACAGGAAAGACTATCCGTGTCCGTACTAGAGAGTGTCCGATTTATAGAGGTGTTCGTTAGTAGAGGTTTCACTGTATCTATATATATATTCAACGAGGCGACGTTCCATACAAATGGAGAAGTAAACTGTAGAATTTGGGAATCAGAAATCCCTGGTCTTTGTTGAACACTGTTGAACACTAACATTGTTGAACACTAGCAAGATTCTCCAAAGGTCGATGTTTTTTTTTTTTTTTTTTTTTTTTTTTGTGCCATGTCTCACAAGAAATTTCATGGGCCTTTCTTCTGTGAAGAATCGGTTTAACTGAGTAGTCTTTCCTTTAGGTGTTCCAGAACTTGTTAATGGCATTGATGTACATTGAACCAAATAACTTTATCCTTTAGTTAACCTGCCCTCCTCCTCATTTTAACCGTAATGTTACGGCATATCTGAAAGCAGAGCTACTCAATCGTTGGGTTGGTCGTGGTGAAGTAACCGATCAATGTATGCTAAATTGGCCTCCTAGGTCCCCATATTTAACTAACGCTATGGCCTATGAAACCCGGAGGTTCAATGCCACGTTCACAAAAGCTCTCCACTGACTTCTATTCACAGCCAACTGCAACCAGTTTCTACTTTGTATTCCAATCTCTGCGAGATCCATCTTAATATTGTCCTCCAATCTGCGCCTAGGTCTTCCTAATGGTCGTTTTCCGATTGGTGTTCCAGTCAAGACTTTGAGAGCGTTTCTACTTTCTTCCATTCTAGCTACATAACCTGCCCACCTAAGCCTCCTAGGCTTGACGACCCTAACAATGTTGGGTGAACCGTATAAATTATGTAGTTCCTCGTTATGAAGTTTCCGCCATTCCCCATTCCCGTTCCTATTGGGTCCGAATATTCGTCTCAGGATCTTGTTCTCAAATACTTTCAGTCTATGTTCTTCCCTCAGAGTAAGCGACCATGTTTCGCAACCATACAGAACAACAGGCATAATTATAGTTTTGTATATTTTAAGCTTCAAATTCCTCGACAGAATTCGCGATGACAACAAATTTTGAACCGAATAGTAACGCGAATTCTCTGCTTTTAATCGAAATTTAATTTCTTTGTGAATACGATTTGATCCTAGATATCTGAAACTATTCACTTTATCAAAAGTATTATTTAATATTTTAACGCATTCATAATTTGCTGTATTACAGTCCCGACACACTTTCGTGTATTTAGTTTTCTCTGCATTTACTTCTAAACCCATAAACTTAATAAAACGTCTGCATTTCTTTCTATTTTTCTCCTATCATCTCCTATTAAATTTACATAACATAATGAATACAGTTCAACTCTAAGCCCTGGTTGCTATCTTTGATTTTCCTTATAGCGAATTCCAGAACAAAATCAAATAATAATGGTCACAACGCATCTCCTTGTTTCAGGCTATTTTCGACGTGAAAGCTCGTGGACAAAAATTTTCCTACCCGGACTTTACTTTGGGATTCATTTAAACATATCTTAATTAATCTGATTAGCTTTCTCGGTATTCCAAGTTCTGTAAAAACGTTGTATAATGTTTCTCTCCTAACCGAGTCGTATGCCTTTCTAAAATTAATAAATAGTTGATGTACCGGGGTATTGTATTCCCACTTTTTTTTCGAGTATTTGGCGAATGGTAAATATTTGGTCGATATTTGATCGATTTCGTCTAAATCCACACTGATAATCTCCAATACTTTCATCTGCGTATGGGGTAAATTTTGCTAATAGAATATTTGAAAGGATTTTATAGGATGTTGACAGAAGAGAAATGCCGCGATAATTATTACAGTCAGTTTTGTCGCCTTTCTTGTGAATTGGAACAATGATTGATTCTTTCCACTCTTGCGGTAATTCTTCTTTGTTCCAGATAAGGAGAATCAGTTTGTGTATCTTGTTCCACAATTTTTCGCCTCCAGCTAAAATTAACTCAGCCGGAATTTCATCTACACCCGGAGATTTGTGTTTCTTTAATTTCTTTATAGCGGTTTCTATTTCTATTCGGTTGGGTTCTGGAATATACGGTTCTGCGGTGTGTATCTCCTTTTCTCCACGCACAATAGTTTTTGGTTGCGTGTTAAGCAAATCGTCAAAGTAATATTTCCATCTATTTAAGATGATATCAGTATCAGTGAGAACTGTACCGTCAGATTTCTTTAATATATAAGCACGAGGTTGATAGACTTTCTTAAATTCGCTGATCCCCTGATACATGTCCCGTATGTATTTATTTTTACTATTATCTTCAAGTTCCTTAATTTTAGCTTTCAAAAAATCGCGTTTCTTTGTTCTAAAAGTTTGGGAAGTTTCCCGCCTGGTTCTGCGAAATTTTGTGAGTAGTATAAAAATGGCGGTTCTGCGCCACTGACCCTCTACCCACTTTCTCAGTCCCGCCTGAAGCAGACAACGAGTTTCCCAGTGCCGCCTGACACACTATGCCGGAAGACACAGGGAGGATACGAGAAATCGACCATCGTACACCGTGAGCCCACGGTCTTTTACGACCTCCATTTTAGGGGTGAATTTGTTCCCTTTTATCAGCACTTTTTAGGGGGTGTACTCGTTCCCTTTTATGACCTCTATTTTAGGGGTGTACTCGTTCCCTTTTATGAGCATATTTTTCAACCCCTATTTTAACATAGCAGAAATGACATAAGAATACGTAACAGAGCAGGGTGAACTCGTTCCCTTTTATGAGCATATTTTCCACCCCTATTTCAACATAGCGCATCAGACACACACAGCAGAACAGACTCGTTCCCTTTTATGAGCATATTTTTCAACCCCTATTCCAACATAGGAGATAACACATAAGATTACGAACACATAAAAGAGAAGTTAACACATAACACTACGTAACACACAGCAGAACAGATAACACATAAGAGTACGTAACATAACAAGGGTGAACTCGTTCAATCCCTATTTTAACATAGCAGAGCTAATAAAAGAACATGGCTTATTTTCCAACCCCTATTTTAACATAGCAGAAATTATGAACATACAGCAGAACAAGATAATACATAAGACTCGTTCCAACCCCTATTTTAACATAACAGAAATTACACTGAGATTATGAACACACAGCATTTTAGGGGTGTACTCGTTCTCTTTTATGAGCATATTTTCCAACCCCTATTTTAACATAGCACATCAGACAGAGACTACGAAACATAGTGAAGATTAGATAACACATAAGAGTACATAACATAACAAGGGTGTATTCATTTTTCAACCCTTATTTTAACATAGCAGAAATTACACTGAGACTATTTACGACCTCCATTTTAGGGGTGTATTCGTTCCCTTTTATGATTACTTTTCCAACCCCTATTTTAAGACAATGAATACCTATGTAACATAGCGATTCGATACGCTCTTTGAACCGATTTGGATGAAACTTGGCATATGGGGGTTTTCGACCATGCTGAGTACGAATATCATACATTTAGCAATAGGTCATCAGGTACTACATGACCCAAAATTAGTGGTCATCGAGGTCAAAGGTCAACATACTTAAAACCCAATAACTCGTAAACGAAGCAACGTATTGAGGTGCTGTTTCCACATCTAGTAATAGGTCATCAAATACTACAAGTTCCAAAATAGTGATCATCGAGGTCAAAGGTCAAAATACTTAAAACCCAATCACTCGTAAACGGCGTCAAATATCGAAGTGCTGTTTCCACATTTAGCAATTGGTCATCAGGTACTACATGACCCAAAATAGTGGTCATCGAGGTCAAAGGTCAAAATACTTAAAACCTAATATCTCGAAAACGGAGCCACATACTCAAATGCTGTTTCCACATTGAGTAATAGGTCATCAGGTACCACAAGTTCCAAAATAGTGGCCATCGAGGTCAAAGGTCAACATACTTAAAACCTAATAACTCGAAAATGGATCCATATATTGAAGTGCTGTTTCCACATTTAGTAATTGGTCATCAAATACTACAAGTTCCAAAATAATGATCATCGAGGTCAAAGGTCAACATACTTAAAACCTAATAATTCGAAAATGGATCCACATATTGAGGTGCTGTTTCCACATTTAGTAACTGGTCATCAACTACTACAAGTTTCAAAAATAATGGTCATCGAGGTCAAAGGTCAACATACTTAAAACCTAATAACTCAAAAATGGATCCACATATTGAAGTGCTGTTTCCACATTTAGTAATTGGTCATCAAATACTACAAGTTCCAAAATAATGATCATCGAGGTCAAAGGTCAACATACTTAAAACCTAATAACTTGAAAATGGATCCACATATTGAGGTGCTGTTTCCACATTTAGTAACTGGTCATCAAATACTACAAGTTCCAAAATAATGATCATCGAGGTTAAAGATCAAAATACTTAAAACCTAATAACTTAAAAACGGAGCCAAATATTGAAGTGCTGTTTCCACATTTAGTAATTGGTCATCAAATACTACAAGTTCCAAAATAATGATCATCGAGGTCAAAGGTCAACATACTTAAAACCTAATAACTTGAAAATGGATCCACGTATTGAGGTGCTGTTTCCACATTTAGTAACTGGTCATCAAATACTACAAGTTCCAAAATAATGATCATCGAGGTTAAAGATAAAAAAACTTAAAACCTAATAACTTAAAAACGGAGCCAAATATTGAGGTGCTGTTTCCACATTTAGTAACTGGTCATAAACTACTACAAGTTTCAAAAATAATGGTCATCGAGGTCAAAGGTCAACATACTTAAAACCTAATAACTCGAAAATGGATTCACATATTGAGATGCTGTTTCCACATTTAGTAACTGGTCATCAAATACTACAAGTTCCAAAATAATGATCATCGAGGTTAAAGATCAAAATACTTAAAACCTAATAACTTAAAAACGGAGCCAAATATTGAGGTGCTGTTTCCACATTTAGTAACTGGTCATAAACTACTACAAGTTTCAAAAATAATGGTCATCGAGGTCAAAGGTCAACATACTTAAAACCTAATAACTCGAAAATGGATCCACATATTGAGGTGCTGTTTCCACATCTAGTAACTGGTCATCAAATACTACAAGTTCCAAAATAATGATCATCGAGGTCAAAGGTCAACATACTTAAAACCTAATAATTCGAAAATGGATCCACATATTGAGGTGCTGTTTCCACATTTAGTAACTGGTCATCAACTACTACAAGTTTCAAAAATAATGATCATCGAGGTTAAAGATCAAAATACTTTAAACCTAATAACTTAAAAAGGAGCCAAATATTGAGGTGCTGTTTCCAAATCTAGTAATTGGTCATCAACTACTACAAGTTTCAAAAATAATGGTCATCGAGGTCAAAGGTCAATCTCGTAAATGAAACCACATATTGAGATAACGTTGTGTGATCTATTCAATTTTGTACAAAGCAGAGAGAAGTGAAGAAGGAATAAATTTGAGTGGCTTATTTACTTTTGTATTAATGAGAAAGAAATCAAAGGAACACAATTTTAACTAGCGCAGATTTTCTGTGCCTTTTTGGGCTATTCAAATGGATTAACAAGAAAGAAAGCAAAAATATGCCATATTAATTAGCTATGTATTATTTAAGCAAAACGAAGGGCTACATTTGAGAAAGCGAACATGGTCCATTTTGCTCAAAAACTAATGACTCGAAAACTGAGCAAAATATTGAGCTGCTGTTTCCACATTTAGTAATCGGTCACCAAAGACCACATGTCTCAAAAGTGTCAACCATCGAGGTCAAACTCGAAAACGGAGCCAAATATTGAGGTAGTGTTTCCACATTTAGTAATAGTTCATCAATCACTGCAAGTTCCAAAATAATGACCATCGAGAGCTTGTAAACGGAGCAACGGATAAATTTTGTACAAAGCAGAAAAAGTGAAGGAGGAATAAATTTGAGTGGCCTATTGAATTTTGTACCAACGAGAAATGTCATTTTTTCTAGACCATGTTCTAATATTTAAACAAACGAAGGGGTGAATTTGAGTGACCTATTCGATTTTGCATCAACGAGAAATAATTGCGTATTTTAAACAAACAATCGGATAAATTTAACCGGCTCAGAAGTTCAATACTATTTTGTACTCTTGAGTGATCTTTCCAATTTTGTAGCAAGAAGGACCATTTTTTAAAAAACTAACTCAGAATTTCATTTCATTTTTGTAATACTCAAATTTGGATGAAGTGTTTAGTTTTGTACGAACCAGAAAAACTTGATTGGATTATTTCCTTATGTACCAACTCGAAAAAGTGAAGGACCATTATTCAAATAAACGAAGGAATAGAGTATTTAGTTTTTGTACCAACTAGAAAAAAAGAAGTGAAGTATGAATAAAATTTAGGTGGACTATTTTCTTTTGTATCAATCAGAAAAACCCGAAGAAGGATCATTTTAACAAGTTCATAATTTCGATGTTCTACTTTTTATACCAACGAGAAAAAATGAACTAGCTGAATATTTAAATATACGAAAGAATAAATTTAAGTGACCTATTCAATTTTGTACCAATGAGAAATGGCTCAGCAAAAGGCGAAGAAGGACTATTTTAAACAATGGAGTATTTAGTTTTGCACCATTTTGGAGTATTCAAATAAACAAAGGAATTATAATTTGTGTCAACTCTAAAATCAATTAAACGAAGTAATGCATTTGAAAAACCGAAGTTGAGTATTTTATAGCATTTTATATCATTTTAAACTAGTCTAATAAACAAAGGCATAAATATGAGTGAGCTATTTAATTTTGTAGCTGAGTATTTTAACGAAAGAACAAAATTGTACTAACCAGAAAAAACCGAAGAAGACCCATTTTAACTAACTGGAATTTCTGTACCTTTTGTACTATTTAAACAAACGATGGGATAAATTTGAGTGACCTGTTTTTTGTACTAACCTGAAAAATCGAAGAAGATACCTTTGTACTAGCCCAATGAACGAAAGAGCAAATTTGGGTGTTCTATTTCTTTTTTTACCAACGAGAACCATTTTTAACTGACTTAGAATTTTATACCTTTTTGAAAAATTTGTATCAAATCGAAAAAAGCAAGGAAATACCATTTTAAATAGCTCAGCATGTTACAGCTTTTTGTGTTTTTGGTCTACCCAATTTAAACAAACAAAGGAATAAATTTGTGTGATCTATTCACTTTTATAGCAAGCAGAAAAAGGAAAGAATAAATTTGAGTGGCTTAAGCAAAGAAGGTCAATGGTAACTAATCTTTTTTGTGCTATTAAATTTGAGTGACCTATTGAAGAATGAATAAATTTTGTTTGCAATTAAAAAAAGCGGAGAAGGTCTACTTTCTGTACCAACCATAGAAAAACAAATTTGTTTGAGCTATTCACTTTTATAGCAAGCAGAAAAAGCACGAAAAAAAGGGAAGAAGGTTCATTATAACAAGCTAGGTATTTTTATACCATTTTGTATTACGGGTGGTCTATTTCATTTGTGTAACAATCAGAAGAAAAGCTCAGAATGTTATACCTTTGTGATGCTACATTTTGTATTATTTTTGTGTCATCCAGCGAACAATTTAAATTGCCTCTCCCGTCACTAAGAAAGGCTCATTAAATATTGAACGTGAGATTTAACAAACCAGAGTTGAGTCATAATTGTGTAGAACAGACTACATAGCAATTTGCGTAACAGCATACTTGACCTGCGTAACAGCAGAAGAAGAGATTATATCAAAGTAAGAGAAGTTTTCAAAGTTCCATGTTGCTGCAGATATTTAACATTTGTACTGCTAGTATAGTTAGGGTCCTAAGGTACTGCGTATTGCTCAACGATTCAATTATTTTTTAAAATTTTTTTCCTCGTCTAAGGTAAAGTATATGAAACTTCAAATATATATTTTTGCATTTATGTATTTTATTATAATGGAATATAAGATTATGGAGTATATTTGGAAATAATAGAACATACATCATGATGTTATATTGCCTTGAAACATATTATTAAACACAGAGAATGCATAGAATGCTTTTATTGTAGGTATACAAGTAGATGTGTCACACTTGATTTGTTTTTTGCTGAAGAGCAGAAAAATGACTAGCATGGAAATAGTTTATGTTTCACCTAGAGAAAAAGAAATTCAGCGTGAAAACGAAAAACCTATACTGTTAATCCAGCCGTCTGACCCCGATTTGCCAGATGAATTACGTGATAAAGTGAGAATCATATATCCAACACAAGAAATAGAAGAAATGTATTATTTTAGACGCTATAATAGATATAATGATGAAATACTCCCGGAAAGTGATGATGACAGTGTTTCAAATATTACCTGTTTTGAACTGGGAGTTAATGAGTGTGAGTGTACTAGTGAAAGTATTAGTCATACATGTGTTATACAATTATTTAATGAGTATACACCAAATTCAGTATTATTATGTGAAGCATGTTCTAAACATAATGAGAATGAAAACGATCACAACTGTTTGCTGCAGTATGATTACGAATTATTGCAAAAGGTGTGGACGATCTTAATTAAACGTGAAATGAGAGAAAAAATCTATAAACTTTATATAGAGAAGCATTTTAAAAGTTGTAATATTAAGAACACTTATACTTTGGAAAAAAATTTAATCTCGTATATGAATACATTACAGAGTGTGATTATTATATCAACAAAATAGTAGAAATGTTTTTAGAGAAAGATAAACAATTATTTAATTCTGTAAATGAACACTGAGCCCACTGTAGCATATGCATTTGATTGTGTAAGAATAGAAGAACTTGAACTGTTAACTGGATCAATTTGTAGTATTGTAATATTACAAACATTGGACTCTGGCAACTGATTTGTCAGGGAGAGGCAATTTAAATTGTTCTCTGGATGACACAAAAATAATACAAAATGTAGCATCACAAAGGTATAACATTCTGAGCTTTTCTTCTGATTGTTACACAAATGAAATAGACCACCCGTAATACAAAATGGTATAAAAATACCTAGCTTGTTATAATGAACCTTCTTCCCTTTTTTTCGTGCTTTTTCTGCTTGCTATAAAAGTGAATAGCTCAAACAAATTTGTTTTTCTATGGTTGGTACAGAAAGTAGACCTTCTCCGCTTTTTTTAATTGCAAACAAAATTTATTCATTCTTCAATAGGTCACTCAAATTTAATAGCACAAAAAAGATTAGTTACCATTGACCTTCTTTGCTTAAGCCACTCAAATTTATTCTTTCCTTTTTCTGCTTGCTATAAAAGTGAATAGATCACACAAATTTATTCCTTTGTTTGTTTAAATTGGGTAGACCAAAAACACAAAAAGCTGTAACATGCTGAGCTATTTAAAATGGTATTTCCTTGCTTTTTTCGATTTGATACAAATTTTTCAAAAAGGTATAAAATTCTAAGTCAGTTAAAAATGGTTCTCGTTGGTAAAAAAAGAAATAGAACACCCAAATTTGCTCTTTCGTTCATTGGGCTAGTACAAAGGTATCTTCTTCGATTTTTCAGGTTAGTACAAAAAACAGGTCACTCAAATTTATTCCATCGTTTGTTTAAATAGTACAAAAGGTACAGAAATTCCAGTTAGTTAAAATGGGTCTTCTTCGTTTTTTTCTGGTTAGTACAATTTTGTTCTTTCGTTAAAATACTCAGCTACAAAATTAAATAGCTCACTCATATTTGTGCCTTTGTTTATTAGACTAGTTTAAAATGATATAAAATGCTATAAAATACTCAACTTCGGTTTTTCAAATGCATTACTTCGTTTAATTGATTTTAGAGTTGACACAAATTATAATTCCTTTGTTTATTTGAATACTCCAAAATGGTGCAAAACTAAATACTCCATTGTTTAAAATAGTCCTTCTTCGCCTTTTGCTGAGCCATTTCTCATTGGTACAAAATTGAATAGGTCACTTAAATTTATTCTTTCGTATATTTAAATATTCAGCTAGTTCATTTTTTCTCGTTGGTATAAAAAGTAGAACATCGAAATTATGAACTTGTTAAAATGATCCTTCTTCGGGTTTTTCTGATTGATACAAAAGAAAATAGTCCACCTAAATTTTATTCATACTTCACTTCTTTTTTTCTAGTTGGTACAAAAACTAAATACTCTATTCCTTCGTTTATTTGAATAATGGTCCTTCACTTTTTCGAGTTGGTACATAAGGAAATAATCCAATCAAGTTTTTCTGGTTCGTACAAAACTAAACACTTCATCCAAATTTGAGTATTACAAAAATGAAATGAAATTCTGAGTTAGTTTTTTAAAAAATGGTCCTTCTTGCTACAAAATTGGAAAGATCACTCAAGAGTACAAAATAGTATTGAACTTCTGAGCCGGTTAAATTTATCCGATTGTTTGTTTAAAATACGCAATTATTTCTCGTTGATGCAAAATCGAATAGGTCACTCAAATTCACCCCTTCGTTTGTTTAAATATTAGAACATGGTCTAGAAAAAATGACATTTCTCGTTGGTACAAAATTCAATAGGCCACTCAAATTTATTCCTCCTTCACTTTTTCTGCTTTGTACAAAATTTATCCGTTGCTCCGTTTACAAGCTCTCGATGGTCATTATTTTGGAACTTGCAGTGATTGATGAACTATTACTAAATGTGGAAACACTACCTCAATATTTGGCTCCGTTTTCGAGTTTGACCTCGATGGTTGACACTTTTGAGACATGTGGTCTTTGGTGACCGATTACTAAATGTGGAAACAGCAGCTCAATATTTTGCTCAGTTTTCGAGTCATTAGTTTTTGAGTAAAATGGACCATGTTCGCTTTCTCAAATGTAGCCCTTCGTTTTGCTTAAATAATACATAGCTAATTAATATGGCATATTTTTGCTTTCTTTCTTGTTAATCCATTTGAATAGCCCAAAAAGGCACAGAAAATCTGCGCTAGTTAAAATTGTGTTCCTTTGATTTCTTTCTCATTAATACAAAAGTAAATAAGCCACTCAAATTTATTCCTTCTTCACTTCTCTCTGCTTTGTACAAAATTGAATAGATCACACAACGTTATCTCAATATGTGGTTTCATTTACGAGATTGACCTTTGACCTCGATGACCATTATTTTTGAAACTTGTAGTAGTTGATGACCAATTACTAGATTTGGAAACAGCACCTCAATATTTGGCTCCTTTTTAAGTTATTAGGTTTAAAGTATTTTGATCTTTAACCTCGATGATCATTATTTTTGAAACTTGTAGTAGTTGATGACCAGTTACTAAATGTGGAAACAGCACCTCAATATTTGGCTCCGTTTTTAAGTTATTAGGTTTTAAGTATTTTGATCTTTAACCTCGATGATCATTATTTTGGAACTTGTAGTATTTGATGACCAGTTACTAGATGTGGAAACAGCACCTCAATATGTGGATCCATTTTCGAGTTATTAGGTTTTAAGTATGTTGACCTTTGACCTCGATGACCATTATTTTTGAAACTTGTAGTAGTTTATGACCAGTTACTAAATGTGGAAACAGCACCTCAATATTTGGCTCCGTTTTTAAGTTATTAGGTTTTAAGTATTTTGATCTTTAACCTCGATGATCATTATTTTGGAACTTGTAGTATTTGATGACCAGTTACTAAATGTGGAAACAGCATCTCAATATGTGAATCCATTTTCGAGTTATTAGGTTTTAAGTATGTTGACCTTTGACCTCGATGACCATTATTTTTGAAACTTGTAGTAGTTTATGACCAGTTACTAAATGTGGAAACAGCACCTCAATATTTGGCTCCGTTTTTAAGTTATTAGGTTTTAAGTTTTTTTATCTTTAACCTCGATGATCATTATTTTGGAACTTGTAGTATTTGATGACCAGTTACTAAATGTGGAAACAGCACCTCAATACGTGGATCCATTTTCAAGTTATTAGGTTTTAAGTATGTTGACCTTTGACCTCGATGATCATTATTTTGGAACTTGTAGTATTTGATGACCAATTACTAAATGTGGAAACAGCACTTCAATATTTGGCTCCGTTTTTAAGTTATTAGGTTTTAAGTATTTTGATCTTTAACCTCGATGATCATTATTTTGGAACTTGTAGTATTTGATGACCAGTTACTAAATGTGGAAACAGCACCTCAATATGTGGATCCATTTTCAAGTTATTAGGTTTTAAGTATTTTGATCTTTAACCTCGATGATCATTATTTTGGAACTTGTAGTATTTGATGACCAATTACTAAATGTGGAAACAGCACTTCAATATGTGGATCCATTTTCGAGTTATTAGGTTTTAAGTATGTTGACCTTTGACCTCGATGGCCACTATTTTGGAACTTGTGGTACCTGATGACCTATTACTCAATGTGGAAACAGCACCTGAGTATGTGGCTCCGTTTTCGAGATATTAGGTTTTAAGTATTTTGACCTTTGACCTCGATGACCACTATTTTGGGTCATGTAGTACCTGATGACCAATTGCTAAATGTGGAAACAGCACTTCGATATTTGACGCCGTTTACGAGTGATTGGGTTCTAAGTATGTTGACCTTTGACCTCGATGGCCACTATTTTGGAACTTGTGGTACCTGATGACCTATTACTCAATGTGGAAACAGCATTTGAGTATGTGGCTCCGTTTTCGAAATATTAGGTTTTAAGTATTTTGACCTTTGACCTCGATGACCACTATTTTGGGTCATGTAGTACCTGATGACCAATTGCTAAATGTGGAAACAGCACTTCGATATTTGACGCCGTTTACGAGTGATTGGGTTTTAAGTATTTTGACCTTTGACCTCGATGGTCACTATTTTGGAACTTGTAGTATTTGATGACTTATTACTAGATGTGGAAACAGCACCTCAATACGTTGCTTCGTTTTCGAGTTATTGGGTTTTAAGTATGTTGACCTTTGACCTCGATGACCACTAATTTTGGGTCATGTAGTACCTGATGACCTATTGCTAAATGTATGATATTCGTACTCAGCATGGTCGAAAACCCCCATATGCCAAGTTTCATCCAAATCGGTTCAAAGAGCGTATCGAATCGCTATGTTACATAGGTATTCATTGTCTTAAAATAGGGGTTGGAAAAGTAATCATAAAAGGGAACGAATACACCCCTAAAATGGAGGTCGTAAATAGTCTCAGTGTAATTTCTGCTATGTTAAAATAAGGGTTGAAAAATGAATACACCCTTGTTACGTTATGTACTCTTATGTGTTATCTAATCTTCACTATCTTTCGTAGTCTCTGTCTGATGTGCTATGTTAAAATAGGGGTTGGAAAATATGCTCATAAAAGAGAACGAGTACACCCCTAAAATGCTGTGTGTTCATAATCTCAGTGTAATTTCTGTTATGTTAAAATAGGGGTTGGAACGAGTCTTATGTATTATCTTGTTCTGCTGTATGTTCATAATTTCTGCTATGTTAAAATAGGGGTTGGAAAATAAGCCATGTTCTTTTATTAGCTCTGCTATGTTAAAATAGGGGTTGAACGAGTTCACCCTTGTTATCTGTTCTGCTGTGTGTTACATAGTGTTATGTGTTATCTGTTCTTCTATGTGTTCGTAATCGTATGTGATATCTCCTATGTTAAAATAGGGGTTGAAAAATATGCTCATAAAAGGAAACGAGTTCACCCCTAAAATGTAGGTCATAAAAGGGAACGAGTACACCCCCTAAAATGGAGGTCGTAAAAGGGAATAAATTCACCCCTAAAATGGAGGTCGTAAAAGACCGTGGGTGGACGGTGTACGGTGCTCGATTTCTCGTATCCTCCCTGTGTCTTCCGGCATAGTGTGTCAGGCGGCACTGGGAAACTCGTTGTCTGCTTCAGGCGGGACTGAGAAAGTGGGTAGAGGGTCAGTGGCGCAGAACCGCCATTTTTATACTACTTTTGTGTAGTTATTTCATTCGAAATTTTGTAGCCAGCGCAATTTTGCCTGTTTCCCTTCTCTGCTAGTTTAATGCAGACTCCTGGTCGAACCATGGTTTGTTCCTATGTATTTCCGCGTGTCCCAATTTTTCTTTTGCTGAAATTTTAATGCTATCTCTAATTTCAATCCAGCTATCCTCAACACTATTGCACTCCGAATCTCCTAAAGCCGATAATCTATTCGAAACTTCAATCTGGTATTCCTCTCTTACCTGGTTTCTTCTAATTTCTTTAAATTTAATTTCTCCGTTTTCGGACAATGAATATAACCTTTATTCAACGATAATCTCTCTGGTATTATCGCAGCTACCAGGTAGTGATCAGTATCACAATCAGCCCTTCCAAACGACCGGACATCAATTATGCTAGATTTACTTCTTGTATCTACTAGAACGTGATCAATTTGATTATGTGTTTTTCCGTCTGGTAATGTCCAAGTATATTTATGAACGTCGTGATGTGGGAATTTTGTACTCTTCACGATTAGGTTTTTGGATGTTGCAAAGTTCAAGAGTATAACACCGTTATGATTACTTTCCTTATGCAGACTTTCGTTCCCTATAATCGGTTTGAAAATATCATCTCTTCCTACCTTCGCATTGAAATCCCCTAATAGAATTTTCATATCGTCTCTCGGGAGTTGTTCAAGTATCCGTTCCACTCCTTTGTAAAAGCTGTCTTTTATATCGTCATCCTTATCTTCTGTTGGGGCATGTACATTTAAAACAATAATATCACACCACCGTCCCTTATGAGTAATAAAAGAAAGTCTGTCAGTAACAAATTCAACCCGTTTAATTGCTGGTAATATTCGTTTGTGAACGAAAAACTTTCTTCCTAACTGGTGATTTTTATTTCTTTCCGCGTAAAAGAACGTAAAATTTTAGGAATTCACAGATCCATTTCCTTCCCACCTAACTTTCTTAACTCCTACTAGGTCCATCCTGTATTTCTCTAACTCACTCGTTACGGATTTTAACGCACCTGCCCTATAAAGACCTTTAATATTCCATGTTCCAAATCTCATGTCCATTTTCTTTTGCTGAGGTGGTGCCAAGTTATCAGTCCTTGTCCGAGGCTTTTGTGAATATTTCTGAACAAGTGCTTTTTTTACAGGATGAGGTTGTTAGCCTTACCCAAACCCCCAAGCTGGAGGATCACTCCTAGTCGCCTGTCCGCGACTGCTTATTCAGTATATTCGCAGCTAACCTCTATATCTAGAGGCCTTCTCCTCGATCCGAAACATGAGGACGCGCCATGCCGTGGTGACAGGAACCCACGTTACACGGAGGTTCCCATATCACCCCTTGTGATTTTTATGGGGTTTTATAAAGAGCCTTGTATGTGTCTCTTCTCTTTCACGTGATGTTATGAAACACAAAAGGAGAACTCAGCATGGAACAGTCACAGTTTCGGAAGACATGTTAAGCCGTGTGTGACAAGAATTCAATTATCCCGTCGACATTTGTCGGGTCCTATTTGATTCCCACACAGAGTATTTGTAAAGTAAGTGCAGTTCCAAAAAAAACTTACAAGTTTACATTTTAAAATTATGTACTTTGTAACTTTGTGTGTGTGTGTTTGTGTGGTTATGTTTGGATGAGTGGGTGTGAGTATGTCGTCTCAGTGTAGTTTCATTCACAAGGTTGTGATTTGCCTACCTGTTCAAATGTGCATATCATATTTTGCCGCCTTTGTATGCAAGTAACTATTGCTGTATTAATTATAACAAAAACAGAGTAACAGACATTCACGTGTACATGTCAATTATTTACCCGATATAACAAAGTCAGATTCTTGATATAAGGTATAAATAGTATGTATTCAATAAAATGACACTACAGCTTTACTGTGCTTTTCAGATGTAAAGCATCACGGGCAGTAGCCAATGCTGTGCGATATTTCGCGCAGTGTTGCCGGATTGCGGACTCCCCCTTCCCTTCTCGCTCACCAAGCAGATTTGTGACACTGTGGCTCGATTTATCTCGCAAGCTTGTGATGTTAGGCTTTGACACTTTTGAAAGTTAAGTTTTTCTCTTTCTTCTGGTGATGAGTATTTCTTTTAAAAATTGTAAACACAAAAAATAATTCTTCGAGCTTGACCTCGTAGCACTTTATTTTAAAGGAAATTCCGCACTTGTACTCGGTTTGCTTAAAAACATTGTCAACTATAATTTTGGAAAACACACGAACTACAGCGAAAGAAAGCAATCCAGCACTGATGAATTCTGCTTATCGTAGAAGAGAGGTCTGATAAAAACAATCCATCTAATTCCTAAGCAACTTGGTATGATCGAGTTTGGTTTGGGTTAAGATAATTTATGACACTACTCAGACGCCTGGTGCTTTTGAATCCTTCGTAGAGGAGAAAAGAGGGAATAAGTAGTCGCACATATGTAAGGTAGTGAAACGTGAAGGAAAAAAAAATAGTTCCTACTGTCGAATAAGGAAGAATGTGTCTTGAAGTGAATTTTGAAAACAATATTAAGAACTTCCCATACTTTCTCTTCTTACTTACGATGCTATTCATTACATATATATCTATATATCTATCTATATCTATCTATCTATCTATATATATATATATATATATATATATATATATATATATATATATATATATATATATATATATATATAAGATAGCAAAGAGTCTTGATATTATTTAATTCGCTCGCTTACTTTTCTTAGGAGTGTAGCCAGGGAGGAAAGGGTGTCCCGTCTTTTCAAACTATACCCAGCCCCAAAATTAGGCTCGTCTGGTATATGTTTAATAAACTTATTTAATAGTTAATACAAATGACGGACGTTTATAATAAAATATGAACATTAAAAAAATCAAAAATTATCAATACGGTTTCTGTACCGAACTAAACCAACTAAAATCAATCATATGCTTTAAATTCTCATTTCTCTAACTGGGCGCACACCGTGTGAATTCATTACTATATTTTTGCATATCTGAGTTGATATTTTTTTCGAGTTCTTTTTTCCTTTACTATTTTAACCCACATAAACGTAAAGTCAGATAGAAGTACACAGACTGCCATAAACAGGATTTGTTTTCTTACGAATAGCTTATTGATTTCTCTCTTCCAATCCGGTTTTTAACTTCAGTACTGTCAAGATCCGTTTTTTGATAAGGTAGCATCGTGAAAATATAATATGTGAATAGTATTATGAATGTGTGGTGAGCTAAAATGCTTTCATATTCTGAAAAAAGATAATTTGTTCTGCTTTTAGTATGTGAAAAGCTTGCCTCTCCGTGAAAGTAATGTTCCCCTAAAACAACCTGCTGGCTACAATCCTGATTGTCCTGTAATAAAAGTTGTGAGTTCTATTTCCAAATCGAAACAAAAATCCATTGGAAATTACACACAGGACTCAACACTCGTTTTACTAATTGTTTTATATTTAAACCTTTAACAGCGTGTATCATGACAACCAATTGACATAAAAAGATGTAATTTTCACGTATGTGTTCGTAATTCTTTTCTCTACTTCGTAAAATAAGCAGTTAATGTGCTAATACAATATTTCTAATAAGCGCCTCTGGTATTGTCAAGATTCGTAGTATCGCGAAAAGTCAGCGTGCAGAACTGCTTGTCGCGCATTATCAACACCGGTCAAAGCCAATTGGATGCCGTGTGAAGTCAACTCAAGGTCATGTCGTTTTACATCTGAAACACACAATAATAAAGATAAATTTATAATGAGTGGTATTGGATAGATTTTCTAGGCCACGATAGATATTAAGAGTTGGTTACGAGATGGCTATCTAAAATAAGTGATAAGTTTAAATTGATGATAACGCAAATTTCTTCATTACGCAAAATTCAAAGTTCATCTTGTGATCAAATGCACTTGCTCGTCCTTCGTAATGAAGTTTATGACGTTTAAACGTCTGCATATAATAAGAAAGAATTCTGATTAAATAATAATTAGATAGTTACAAAATGTTCATTACTTTAATACTCTTGTTTCATTTGAGAATTTTCTACTTTACAGTGCGGCAATTAGAAAACGAGATTGGGTCTGTAAAAAACAAATGAATAACAAGAGAAATCGGTTTACTCAAAGTAGTAACCTCATATGTCCGCATCCATTATTTTTGCACGATCCAATAAGCAATGGAAAAACTTTTGGAAGTCCTGGATTTTAATAGTGTTAAGATCTGCTTCACTGCTCTCTGGACGGTGAGAACATTGTCTAAAAAAGAAACCCTTCATTGATCTTTTTAATTTGAGAGAAACAAAGAATAACAAGGGGACAGGTCATACTACAAAATCCGTTTCATTGTCTACAATGATGTTCTGAAAGAAATTTGACACCCTTTGAGCAACTGCCATCAGTTCCTGGCAATAATGTACTCTTTCCAGTTTTTGCTCCTCTATAGAGGAATGGGGCAAGAAACGAGCACAGTCATAGTTTTTTTTTATCCTCGTTTATTACTTGACCAGTAGTCTCCTCATTCATGCTCAAGAGGTCTAATATTATCTTGAGATTTGTATCTTGGTCATTCAAAATAATATCTTGAACTTTGCAAGCTATTTCTGTGGTTCTGACAAACTTATTTGGACTTGGGCGCTCGTCATCTTCCACAGACTCTGCTAGCACTGAACATTTTATGCCATTCAGAAATACAACAACGAACAAGGGAATTGCCCCTATAAATGTTTTTCAACATCAAAAATATTTTTACATTCGAGCTTTCCTTAAGCGCCTACAGAATTTCTTATATTTAAGCGAACACATTGGTAACCGGGGCGAGCTGAAAATTTCCTCACGTCTGATATGGTGAGCCTCTTCCTTCTTAAACCCAAAAATTGAGCCTTTACGCGTGTACGGGGACCATACGAGTTACTCAAGGGAAACTGACACTGAAATATGTCCTAATTAAGGTCTTTATTATTACACTAGCTTGAGGTTAAACGCTTAAAGAGATGTGGCTTAAAAACATAAATTAAGTCTTTATTAATTTAATTTTTAGCTATTAACAAAATAACAATTTTATTTCATATATGTATAGTTTACAATAATTTACACAGTTCATATGTTATCTTCCCAGTGCAAATTGTACGTGGTGTTTCTTTCGTCAAATAGACTTAGAAAAATTATCATCAACTTCAGAATACGATATGGCGACGATGACATAAGTAAACTTGAAATTATCAGGTTACAAGTTCTAGATTTTTCGATCAATGACTTAGGATATAAGTAATAATTACAATCCTAAGGTTCAACAAATTTTAAACTGAAATTGTGAAACACTTGGCTTGGTTTGTCTCTTTACAGTTATTTTCCGTTCCTGGGTTCAAAAATTCTTCTTCACAACATCTTCAAAGTGGTTGTCAGCCTCCTAGGATTTCTGTACTTCCGTCTTATTGTGGGTTATAGAAGAAAAATCTCGTCCAGTTCTTTACCAGGAGGTAATGTGCCTAAGATCGATGACACATTCCCGCGCTGGATGGCGATGCTGATACGTTGGAAAAGGAATGCAGTACCTCGGGGATCACCAGTTTTGATCGCTGTTCGATGACGAACTTCATTAATGAAATTAGATCATTCGTGACCCCAAGGCCCATTGGTTTCTATTGCTACTGTTACAAACAAATATTTGTCTAATAGGTTTGTGTATTTTGGTCTTTTGTCGGATTCTCTGTGAGCTGCGACGAGACCTGCCTCAATTGAAGAATGAGTTATGTTAGAAGGAGCAAACGTATTGGAGCATTTGAAATTCCAAACTAGTGCTTTTCCGTATCTCCACGGTACCAAGGTCATGCCATCAGGCCTTTTACCATCAGAGCGGCAACAACCATTTGGTTCTTTTATTTAAGGAACTTCAGCTGATTTAAGGATATGAGGGCTCTACAAATGATGTCATTCATATTATGATAAGATTGTCTTCCCGCACTTTTTTCTTTACATGAAAGACCATGTAGTCCTTTATTATCAATATATGCGTTGCAAGCAGGACAGTGGTGAGGCTCACAAATATTAGCACCTAAGCGCAGAGCTGTAGCAATACAAAAGCTCGCATTAGAAAGGTATAAGCCGAGTGTGTGAGAAGGTAGGATTTGAAGCCATGCTCTGTTTTTGGAAAAGGAGACAGCTAACAGCCTAGCTTCGTCATCTGGGTTATTAGTTGATGATAGGAGTGAAGATAAACGAAGCTTGATTATAGGTTCATCCCAATCAGGTTGGACATGTCTTTTGTCGTTAGGTGGGGATCCATTCCAACCAGATTAGTCCATTTATCGATGCATTCTTGTATATCTTGAATCGAGTCTAAGTCAACCTCCTGTTGAAGAAGAAATCCAATTAGTTCTCGTGAGCCATAGAATGATGCGAGGAAAGAAGGTATGGCGATATCCATGGCTCAACGAATGTCAAGACCTCCATTCTCAACTGGTGAGGAAGCTTGTAACCATGAACTGTCTTTCAAAGAACAGGTTAGAATGGATTCCAGTAATGTTCTAAGAGTGTGGTTGAATTTGTCAAGTAATTTATCATCCTGCCAAGAAGGGGTGCAACGAAGGAAATATACCTAGATAGTAGTCTTGGAAGTGAGAGTGAAGCTCGTAGTAAATAATAAGCGGAATGTGCAGAATTTTTTTATAATTAAGAAAAGAAGAATTCTAATTTTGATATCTTGTCCAATAAAATTCTGCTCCTTGACTCGGCAGAGATGGCAGCGCCTAAAAGTCCCGTATTGGTAGGTGATAAGAGTTTGATACCAGCTGCTACTTGTTAATTCTTTCATAAAGCTCATGAGCTTCATCATCTCTGGCGCTCAGAAAACTCACTTCACATTTGGAAGAGTTAAGAAACTCCATTTATCTATATATTAAAATGCTATGTTTATATGTTTGTGGCCAATTCCGTTTATGTGTTTGTAGCCAATTTCTTTTCACAATGAGATCTCAAAAACCACAAGCTCTAGAAACGTGCTGTTTTCACTGGTCTATTTCCAATTTTGTGTAGACCTGCCGGTTCTCATCCAAAATTTCGAAGAAAAATATCATTATTGTTCTATTCAACATTTTGTAAGTTGTTTTGACCCCATAAGATTAACATTATTGCCAGGCCGATATTAGAGTTTATATCCTTGTGTTAGGCAACCAGTAGGGGAGTTATGTATGGCGGGTTGACGAACATGGCAGGCACTTTGCTTGAATCTGAATGGCAAAAACCTATTGCATGCTGGAAACTTCAAAGGCCTCAAGAGCCGCAAGGAGGCGTACTCGAACAGATATGGATTTATAAATGAAAAAGAAAAAAAACCTCCATTTGACATCATCTGTTACTTCTCTAAGTTTGCCAGAAACTCAACCCAACATCTATATATTAAAAGCTACGTTTACACTTTTTTTCTCCCTTTGTAAGTCGTCTTGTCCTTTACTTGTATGTGTAAATTGAAATAGACAGATATAGTGAGGAAGTAGGATGGAGAACCATGGTTATATCAGAATGATGCGCTGAGTAGACAGCGCAGGTTCAGCTAGTGTTTAATTAAAATATTTGACCAACGATAACAGATACATACCACTCAGATCACATCGAATTGAACAGAATACATGTTTCTAGTAAATTCTCATGCGTAGGTTTCCAGAAAATCTTAAAGAAAAAAAGCGAACTTGTGTAACGTTAAAAAGCGTGTCGTTCGCTGTCAGTTGTCAATAAGAATTGATAGTTTTAATAATTTTGCTAAAACAAATTGTTCTTAATTTATGTTGTATCTGCATCAAATTATATTGTTAACTTACAGATTGTATCTATTGTTGTATATTTTTTTTCTTAACAGTAACACACACTCCTTTATCCAGACACTACTTGTAATTTTCTGGTATTTTACAATATGAGTATATAGTATTTCTATTACACTTATTTCTATTACGACATGTACGATAAGTGATACACCTACTTATTAAAGCATGCATAATATTTAGTTATGTCAAACGTTCCTGCTATTCACTTGGTGCGTGCAATTAAGATGCTTCATTTCACTGATATTTCGTTTAAACATACATATTTCAGTATTTGATTTCTCCAAGTTACTGTGCAGTGCTTTCTTGATTTTGTCTTTCTATTTTAGCTAAGAACGTTTTCCACCTGATATCCAGTCTAAAATTGTTTTTGTCCCTCGAACATCGTTGCTTCTTGCAAATATTTCCTGCCCACTGCTACTTCAGTGTCTTTATTGTCATGACAATATACGTCACTTTTTTTCAAATAACTGATCCGTAAAATACGTAAAATTCAGTTTCAACCTTTGAGGGTTATTAATAATAAACATTTCTCTATGCTTTGTTATGCAGTCTGCAGACAATGAGTGTTTGATTTTGATAGCGTCTGTGTTTTCAGTTAATACATCATATTACAGGTAGAAATATATACAATACATTCTTTGAAAATTTTCAACTTCAAGCACATCGATATATTATAATAAATTTTAGTAGGAATTCCTTGCCTGAAAAGCACTGGCAGCAATATCAAAGGCATGCGCGCTACGTGCTCCCGAGGATAATATCTTTCTGTATTTTCATGTTTATTGATCTACGTTTACATTTGCCATTATTACTATACTGTTCAGCTACTATTCATTTTCAAATATAATGATCGATTGCTGTTCAAAAAGATAAAAATTCACTTCCATAAAAACTTGTAGTTCAATCTTATTTAAAAAAAAAAAAAGAAAAAAAAGTTGAATGGAACATAGCATAAGGCGTAAAGTAGGTATATTTTAATAATTTCTTATATTCCATTTTATTTAGGAAATTTAAAACGAAAGCACTACCACATCGTGCAGTCACACTAGAAATAAAGTAAGACAATAATGCATAGTACTTATCTTTGCATAGTAGGCTTAAACATATACTTTTATTATTTTATGCAACACTCTCCCTACCCTCGTGAAAATAACTCGCATTTGATTGTATGCAACAGGATCACTATCACTGCACTTTCGGGGAGGAAGAGGGTTCAAATACTTTGAACACATCTACTCTCCTTGTACAGCGGGGGACACTTCTAAATGGTACAGACATATGGAGATTTACGGCTAAGGTGTACCATTTAGAAGTGTCCCCCGCTGTACAAAGAACAGGTATTCAACTAATCAAACAATAATACTAAAAATTTCTCTATGTAGTTATTTAGTAATGTTCCTTTGTCCAAAAAAAAAAAAAAATAGTAGTTGTAGAAAATAATCTTTAGTAAAAATAGTGTGTGTTGTTGATACGATTCTTACTGTCGAAGAATGCGTAAGTCACTTGTGATGTCTTAATAACCTCAGGATGATGAATTGAAAAAGAAAAAAGATCGTCTCATTTACACTGATTAATTTACTGACTAGCATATTGAACTTTCTACAAAATTACACTGGCAAATATTAATATTCTTATTTGATAGAAAACTACGCTAGGAAATGTTAATATTCTTCCTTGATAGATAATTACGCTGTGAAATTTTAACATTCATCTTTGGTAGAATATTACGCTGGGAAATTTTAATATTTTTCTTTGATTTCTGCTCTACCTTGGAAGGAAACGTCAAAAATATGGATGAGACTAGTAACCCTCGTTCGTGCTGACATCTGTGAATCTTTTATGTCAAGTACAAAAGATATTCACCCCTTTTCATTCCATATTTCCATCTTCTATCCTTCACTTTCTTGCAAAGTTGTTGATCAATATTTTCGTCTTTTCAATGTACAAAACAGAAGAAAGGAAACAAAAGAAGGAAAAGAAAAGGAAAGAAAGATAGAATAAAAGGAAATTTTTAGGATGATGAAGCTCTGCGTGCGTATGAACCATTAATTTGTACAAGTTTGGATGTCCCAGGCTTTCTTTGAGTTATTCTTATAAATATACTGTATAATATTGTAACACTACATATAAATTAATAAAAGTTCGTGGTAAGTGCAAACAGCTTTACGAAATGATATAATCTTAAACTTCAAACTATCGATTAGTTTCTTTTCACTTTTTATTTATTTTATTTTATTTTTTAAGCCACATTTTCCAAAAGTGTTCGGTCTGAAAACCACAGTTTTCACACTCATGACGATTATTTGCATGCTATTTTTGTTGAAAATATATTTTGTATAAGAAACTTCTCTTGTTAAGATACAGTGCTTGACTTTTTATTTATTTTATTTTATTTTTTAAGCCTTAGACCACATTTCCCAACAGTGTTTCGTCTGAAACCCACAGTTTTCACGAACTCATGACGATTATTTGCATGCTATTTTTGTAATAAAAAAAATATATTTCGTATAAGAAACTTCTCTCGTTAAAATACAGAGCTTGACAATTAACAGTATTAACATTAATTTATTAACATAAAACCAAACTACTTGGCGTGACAGTTTTTTGGGACCTTTATGGGCTTGAGCCGCTTCAACGCCATCTGTGCCACCCGATGAACTGCGTCCAGATTAGCAACTATAGATACACCTCATTGACTTGATCCCTAGTCTTCCGTTGCAAGCGCTGCTATGGGCTGAAGGAATTCCACTCGCTTTCTCTCGCTTAGCAGTAGCTGAACCCTTATTGGCTCAACGCGTGGGTGTGAGCTTTAGTTCGCACTTTTGCCACGGCTCAAGACATTTTGGCAGCACAATAGCATATGATAAACGCGCTACGTCGTCCTTTCTCTAACAGGAGTATCAGGAGCTATCTAGACTTAGTGACCATTACGTTGTTTATTCACATAACGCCCCAGTTTCCCTCACGACGCTGGGTAAACGTCGAAAATTGGGAAGCACTTTCCAGGAATCGAACCCAGGACCACCTGGACGTGAGTCCAACGCTCTAAACTAGACTGTGGTGCATCCGTTTATTTGTTAACGTGATTTTAAAATATCCAGTAGGATAATTAATAATTGAGAAAATATGGACATAATAATAGAACGTCGATTTCATTTTTTTAAATATATTGAGAGAATGGTAATGTTTATTTGTTATTTTTTTTTCGGAAACTAACAGGAATTAAGAAAAATTCTTATAACGAGAATATAAAATTAGCATTTTGCATATGCAAATGATCGCTTGGTGAACATTCCTTGAAGAAAAATAATAGAAAAAGTTATCATGAGTTTGCAATGAGTCCATGGTGTCCAGCGAACATTTTGAAAATTGCGGTCTAAGGATACATGAGATTTAGAGAAACTACTTCATCTTTCAAAGATTAAGATTAAAACATTCTTTTTAACAAATATACTTCCGTCACGTAGCGTATTTTTGAAAATATGTATATAGCGCTACAGTCGAATAGTGTATGTGTGTATATATTTGTGAAAATAGATGGGGAGAAAACAGGCGACGCCCAGCCTCGTACAGCACCTGAGTTTTAAATATAAAACGGTGTAGACTGAGTTGCTATATTAAGATCTACCAGAAATGGCTTTCCGAATCAGTGGGCAGATGCTTCTGAAGCATATAGAGAAAAAGAAAGTCGCGCGGAGAACACAGGAATTCCGAGACTTAACAAACACTGCATGTGACAGAAAACAGACAACCGGAAAATACATGTATTTTTTTTCAAGCTGCTAACATTCAAATATACTGCTGTGTTGGCAACAAGTTATGATATGATTCTTAATAACTTTTTCTTGTTTTATAAACCCGAAAGAACACGTGTGGTAGTTACTTGATTAATTTATGTTCTCTTCTCAGCGAACGTGCAAGAAAAGGTGATGTTAGTTATGTTAGAACTAAGGACAGGGTGGAATCTTGAAACTTTCAAAAATGTCTTTTGAAATCGTTCAACATTGCCAATGACTCGCATAATTAAAAGGAATGTTTATTCATCATTGTCAACTGAAGCCGGTTTTCTCGCTTCTATCATAAGGTCTGAGGAAAAATATCACGGAAGCTGACTTCTTATTCCACAGAAAGGAAAGAGTTTTTTAATAACTATGAAGATTATTCGTCTACCTGATCTGCAAGCTAACAAAAGAATGAAAATTCAAATTCTGAAGCGTCTTAGACCTAGTTAAGGTGGTTACAAAAGTTATACACATTTTACGGTAAATTCTAATATATGTAAAGTGCATACACAATGTAACAAAAAGAGAAGCAAAATCTTTACCTTCTTAAAATTTGTTGTGCAAGTATTACAAGAGTGAAACAGGAATATCATGGGTTATTTACATAACAAGAATTTTAGGAATGATCAAAAAATGTATCAAAAGATTGCGATCTTAGCCAATAATTAGTTTTTGGATCCGAGACCACAAAATTTTTGAACGGCCCCTCAATCGAGTTTTCGTACTTTCTACAGAACAAGTACATCGTACTGAGTTCAGTGATACTTTGGGTTTGGCTGCACTGTTTGTTATTCTCCAGATATAAGCCGTGCGATTTTTTTAAATGAAAATATAGGCCTATTGGATATTTTGATCCAAAAATTATTCTAATTTATTTATAGTTTGTCAAACCGTTTCATCTAGATCAAATAGCTTTTAAGAGGGCACTTTTTTATTATTATTTCTCTGACATACGACCTTGAAAAGACTCAATTTTCGACCATGTTTATTGGCAATTATTTTCTTTCGCTTTTCTTTCTTGTAATAAACAAACAAGAAATTACGTATTTCATGAATTGGATAAAGCCGTTGCAAATTCACGAAAAGGGAAAATCAATTTTACTATTTCTTATTTGTGTAATTCACTAAATGAATAAATACATTATTTTATTCTTTGTGATATAGGTATGATACTGAATTTGTGTAGTAGTCAAATAATACACTTACTTTACGAGCGAAAACTTGAAAAATATATTTTTAGTGATTACCTCTTTAAATTATTATCATAAGAACTACTATTATGTACAAATACGGTTCACTAGAAAAGCTAACAAGAGAATGTGCAAGTTTATTGATTTAAAAAAAAATATCCGGGAAATTGACGTAATGTTGAAAGTGTTACCTGATTTTCTGTATTACACTATATACCGGTATATCATTATGCAGCTCCGATGTTATGAAGGATAGCTCCTATTTATATGGGCTCTGAAACATACAAGAGAAGCCCTCAACATATAGGCTGCCCGTTACCTATCATCTATCTTGCCTCTAAGAAAGCATGGTTAGAAGACCATGCCACCAGCTCTAGCTAGCTAGCACTTAAGTTGGACCCTTTCTCGTGATGTAACGAGAAGGAATCGTGGTCAAAGGTTAGAATATTGAGGATAATTCTAATTATTAAAAACTACGAACTTGATGCTTGACTTTACAACTTCGTCTCACGCACTGTCATCATTTCAATGCTCGTTTTTCATCGATAATTTCCAACATTTCTCCTCAGAAAATTATTCTTATTAAACACCAAGTAATGGAGTTACTCAAGCACAATACGAATTCTCTAGTAGTGACAGTGATTTTTTTCATTATTAGTAAATAAGAAGCTTGTTTGCAGCTGACAAACCGCCATGTTGGTGTACCATATAACGATGTTAAACTGCATCCAGCGATTGTTCACACACTAAGATGGCAAAATATATGCGTACATGCAGGATAGACAACGTACTCTATGTATGAACTCCATGATACTTTCTACCGGTTTCGCTCATTTTTTCCAGAGATGATGTCCGAACATGTTAACAAGTTGATTCGAAAACACACGGAAATCAACATTGATTTCTTTCATCTTTTATCGAGCTAATACAAATCCTTTTCTAGCCCTTACGGAATTAGTATACAATAACATTAATGTGACATGAGTTTCATATAGCTAAGAACTACTACAGTAGTTGTATGTTTACATAAAGCAATCATTTGTTCAGTACATTAAAGAAAATGACACACAAAATGCACATTTTTATTAATTTTCCATTTCTTCATAGATTTAGAAAAATATTGTCATTGTCAAAAGTTTGAACACACTAGTGATTTTTTAAAATTTTCGAAAAAGTCATATGTCTATTCAAAACCCAATTTGTTGGACTTGTTGTGTAAAATAAACATCATTTTCATATAAAGATATTAAAACATACGGTAATATTTCTACTTGGACAAATTTATTGTGAGAGTGTTTGCGTTCAATGAAATGCCGATCCTTAGCTTTGATAAGAGCTATACAAATTCCAGGCGTTTGTTTGATAAATTTATCCAGCTTCTGCAAAGCTATGCTACTCCAGTAGCTCTGAAGAGCCTTTCAAAGACTTTCAGTATTCATTGATATGCATTTACGGACTGCTCTGTTAAGAGTTTTCATCCCGGCGAAATTAAAATACTGTACCGCTAATTTTACAGTAATTATGTGATATCTTCAAATAGATAAAAGATAATAGAAATGTGGAACAAGAGCGTCCTAGACAATATTATTTTACATGAGAAACCGTTATCACGATTCACTTATCTGCTTTCGATTTCGAGCCATTTTGAAAATCGGCATTCATTTTCGCGTTTCTAAACAGCTGAAAACGGAAAGCCACTAGGTGACTTGTGATAACGGTACCTCACGCAAAATAATATTGTCTAGGGCGCTCTTGTTCCATATTTCAATTATCTTTTATCTACTTGAAGATATCACATAATTACTGTAAAATTAGCGGTATTTTAATTTCGCCGGGATGAAGACTCTTAAGTTCATCTTATAAGAGCTCGATGGGTAACAATTCAGTGACTATGGCGACTATTCAATTTGTTGGTGATGTAAGCATCTTCTTTGTATTGTAGATAATTACTACATAACCTGGAAGAATGTTTGGGACTTTAATGCTGTTGTAGAACGAAGTTCTACACAAATCCGCATTCCTGATAAAATTCCATGTCTCACTTAAATGTTGTGAAACACGTTTCTGTCCATGATTCCATTAATTCGAACTAAATTATCAACTTGGTAGTCTGTAGAGTATCCCCAAATATTGACTCCCAGTACTCTTCATTATAACGACGCATTATTTTGGGAGGCGAAAAATTGTATTTTAAATTCTTGGTCCAGAGCGCTCTCTTCCATTGTTCGTCGTTCCAGTCTTTATTTTGTTGGCCCAGGAGTATCTTTTTGTAAGATTTTCTGCTTGAAGGTATGATTTTTTTTATATCACAATCCTTCCCCAAATATAAATCTGAAAGAGCTGTACCACACCATCCTATTTGATACTGATTGAAAATGGCTCATCGATACTTCTATTGGCTCTTCCGGAGCGGTTAACGTTTATCCATTTGCTTGTTTTTCCAGCGAACTAGTCATTAAGAGAAGTTGTTATTTTTGGATGATCAGTGCGTTTCCGTGTAATACTTACACCACATCACTTTGTGACTACCTTTCAAGAGTCCGACGTATTGCTCCGCCTGATCACTGAACAATTTTTCGCAGAGAATGACTGTCTTCTCTCAAAATAACCACTTCAACAAGTACTTCGACTCTTAGTTAAAAGTTTCTATTCCACATTTTATAGTATTTGCATATTCAATTGGTTCACGTGAATGAAACCAGTAAGATCGCATACCACATATTTGCATCTAGTTTTGCCCATATTACGACACGATTGAATAGTGCATACGCAATTGTTAGTTGAATTAAAGAGACAACTACTGACGAGGGTTCATACACACACCACTAGGTGTCGTTGAAATGATGCGTCATCAAACAAACCGTGACGATTTATTGTTTGTTCATTTGTTATCTCTTTATTGCCAAGCAGCTTTCCTCAACAAATTTGTCTCGATACCAACAAGACCATGAGTACCCTTACATGATCAACGTTGTTTATTTCCAGAAACGAGTCCAACAAACATGGTTTTGTATAGACACAGTGTCTTTTATTTGGAAAATTCTGGAAAATCAATAATGTGCTAGCTCAGAGTTTTGAAAATGACTGTACATGGAACGGAAATAAACACTATCATATTGAAAGTATTGTGAAATTATTGAGTTAAAAACCATTTGATTGGACATTTGATTGGGCTTTTAACATAAGGTCTTCTGAGACGCGTTGTGTTATTCCTTCCTTCTTATTTTTTCCAATGATCTATTGAAATAGCGTATAAATTGAAGAGTTTCCGAAAAGAACCAGACCTGTATAGTGATTACTTAAAAGTTAAAATCGATAGGTATTTACTCATTGAATCAATCAAAGAAATATTTGAAAGTATCGTACGCACTATTCGTACTCAAAGAATCTATTACTATTATTGAAATCTCTAAATATGTAACAAGGACTCAATATGATTTGTCCTCTATACGGCGTAATTCTACCAATGTAAAGACTCGATTACCCACTGTAATGAAATTATGAAGACAAAGTAAAAAAGAAATGTCAGTATTTTACAGAAAATGTATTAATAAGATTATATTCCAATATGGAAAGATAAATGAAAGTTCAAGCAAGCGTTCAGCTTCAATGCTATTTTGTATCATCTCAGATGATAATGGGCAAAAGAGAATTGCTTCAAACATTTTCTAAATTTGGTGATAGCTGACTGTCAAGTTATCTAAATGACCAGAAAATGAATCATGAATAAATTATCTAAGTATGCTTATAGTTAATTTGTGTTCCGGTCAAAGCCTGAATTCTGTCACGTACTCGATGTAATAATTACTGGGGTCAGTAGAAAGCAGAGAATATAGTAATTCCAGCTAATTAAAGGGTCATAAAAAAGAATCTCAAGGTATAGATTAATGTCAATTGTTTAATATAAAAAAGGTCCGGAATAGGCCAAGGGGATATACCTGGCTCGGATCACAAACAGCAGTCAGCATCCCACCGAAGACGTTCAGTCTCTTTAAAAAGCAACAGGGTGGAAGGGATATTGTAATGCACCACGTGTTTGTGTTTATAAACAATTACACGTGCTCCTGTTTGTAAACAACAACCACATGTATTTTAGGATGAAGTACTACACCTTACGATGGATTATTATACAAGAAACAGACGACAGGACAGACCACCAGCACCACCTACAGTCACATGACGACAAGGAAGCAGCAGCGCCACCGACACCCAGGGGCGCCTATATAACAGAGAGGATTCAACGGACAGTCACCAGTCTGCGATTGGTCTTCCCTCCTCTAGCTTGCCTGGAGCTCTAGGAGAAACAAGAACTCTAGACTTTTCCTTTCCTCCCACTTAGCTTGCTTCGGAGCTCTGTCAGGATCCCAATCTCAGTTGCTTAGCCTGCTTCGGGGCTCTGTGACTCTTAACCCCCCTCATTACTTGCTTCAGAGCATTGGGGTTTCCTATACTACTCTGCTTAGCTTGCCTGGAGCTCTGTAGAGATCTTTACCTAAGGACGCACGGTATTGAACTATCTTTTCTCTACCTCACATTAGAGAAAATTATATTGAAGTATTTCTGTAAATACTGTTGTATTATTAGAAGATTTTATAATAAAAACCGGTAGGGAGATTCGATTCCGGACTCTAATTTACTCCACCTAGCTCTACCCTATTCCCTGCGCAAGCAGAATTTTACAATATTATTGGTATAGTTGAAAGAGGACCTGTTTATTAGATGTAAGTTGTATTTTTATTAATGTATGTTACTAATAAAATCCAATGTCTAATTTTTGGTATACCGTGTAGTAACACAAAGAGTAGATTTTTTCCCATTCATTTGATTTCTTCTGTAACGTTATCGAATGCACATAGTGATTTTGTATTCCAAAGTTGTATAATTAAAACTTTGTAACTCTTAGGAAATAAAAGAAACTACTACTTTTGTTTGCTTCATTTTAACTATTGAAATCTTTGTGAATCAAGACACACGTGGGAATACTTGTTCCTCGCCCAGTTTGTGTACCCAAAGTCAATATTCAAGATTCACAATAACGATTATTTACACCATGTATCAGGTAAGCCACACTACTACCATATTCTAAACTTTCACCAAATTGTCATGACAAGACCCAAACTCAGAGATAATTGTCTATTGTGAGACGAGATTATCGTTCTTCACTTCTTAACCATTCGATTCTGAATGGACTAGGTGCAGAGCTAAACTTTAAATATTGAATCATGTGCTTGTATTTACAGTACGTTATGAACGAACGGTATTTACGAAAGCTTCGTCAAGCAATTAAAAAAAAAAGACTCTATATAGGCAACCTGCCAATCTACAATGTGTTACGGGTTGCATAAGTAATGCAATCGAACAAAATTTATTTGTTTTGTGAGCAGCAGTAAAAACCGTTTCCCTAATTCTGTTCGTAACTGGTATTACTATATTTTGGGAGGTACAAATGCATGCACGAGTTACCTTTTCAATGGCTCCTAACATTTATCTAAGTAACCATGTAAGCAAGTTCTTTCTTTAAAAGTATCCTAACATAATAGATAGTCTAGAATAATTTTCATTGCTTCTGTTTTTCACTCAACTATCATTTTAATTTCTCCGGTAGGAAAAATATATATTATTTCTGTTCACTTTATCTGTCTATAAGCTCCCTCCTGGCTAAACGGTTAGAGTACGCGTCTTCGACGAGGGAGACCCGGCTTCGATTCCCAGCGGAAGCTCATGTGGTTCGGATTCCACGTTAGGTTGTAGGTCCACGCCTCATATAGCCTCAATGGCGTCAAGTTAATAGGTAGAATGTGCCAAATGATATAGAGGTTAAAAATTGTGTAATTTTTTGTAGTATTGTATTGGAAATGAAATTAAATGAAGTTTCTAGTTTAACATTACACAGTTACTATGTCTTTTAGGCTAGAGAAAATGGATAGTTAATGAAAGCAAATAATTTAAATAATTGGTGGAATGAAAATGTAGGAGGAAACTGGAGAGTCCAGCGGAATTTTCAAAAAAACACCTAAAAATTCTCTTATTTTTAGTGTTGAGAGTCAGTGGATTGCAGTTCTTTTTTAGGTGATACCCACAAAGATGTTGGAATGTAATAATCGGACAAGGTGTAGAGCAATTATATAAACAAAAGAGTAAAGTAACTAGGTTGCTGTTGATTTATATGAAAGAGTTTGTGATATAGTAATGCCAAGACTAACTTAAGTTATTTAAGTAGTGTTTTAAATACAGGAATGTCCCTGTTTATGTTAAAATCTATATTTGTAGATGATCGGCTTGTAGTAGCTGTAAAGTCCAATTAAAACTGAAGTGAAAGGAAAGTGGATCTACATTCTTGTGTGAACTCTAGTAGTTTGGAGTTAGTTGGGGTAATATCTTTGCTTTTAATTGTTTTGGACAAGCCTAACACTTAGTATATATTGAATTTCGTACCTCCAACTTAATCAAATCGACACACTGTACGCTTTTTGAATAAAGAATTGAGAATTTTGAATGGTACAGAACATTCTTCCTTTACCTCCTTAGGAGTACAATTTTCGAAAACGCTGAAAATATTTATTCAGTTATTTTCAATGAGGTCTTTATACGAAAAGTTTTACCTTTTTACCTTTAGTGATTCGTGAGATGATATATTTTTGCATAGATAAAATTAAACTTCGTTTGCTCCCTTAGAACCATTACACTGTCGTTTCAGGTTTATAGTAATGAGCTTATCACCCTTACCAGTTTAAGAAATACCAGGACGCCTCCAACGGATATGTTCTATGTACAAACTCTGTCTGTTAGCTGTCACCTTGCATCTCCAGTGAAGGAAACTACATTGAAGCATAGTTTGGTCAAATCTGTTCCACTCCTTTTTGCAAATTTTCAAAAGAGCCTCAAGTGTGCGAGGTTCTTGGTGGTCTAACGTTCGTTTCAACGACGGGAATCTACTGTAAAAGGGATTGCATGAATTTTAGTTTAATGTATCTTCCGCTCCATATATGTCACCTTTGATTTCACCGTATGAGTGACAGCTGACAGGGTTGTTTTGTTTAAAACAAAATGTTTAAAACAAATGATTAAAACTTGTTTTAAACAATTGATTTTGTTTAAAACAAATTTTATATACGTTCTAAACATTTTGTTTTAAACACGTGTGTTTTTTAAGACTTGTTTTAAACATATTTTTATTTTATTTAATTTTTGTAAAATAATCTGCCAGAGAAAGAAAATTACCAAAAAGTGATCCCGTTCAGAAGGCTATTTTCTTCCCATACAGTGTTGCCACACTTGGTACAATTACCAAATTCAGCCCTTCTTGTTATTCATCGGCCCGTTGGTACTATTTTTCATTTTCAGCCCCTTTTGTAAAAAATGTTGGTATAATTCTATCCAATTCAGCACCACTTAACAAATACTTATCACATTTTCAGACCTTTCCTACATTTCATGATTGATTGATTTGTTCCTCGTTTTATATATTTTTTTCATATATGGCCATAATACCGTTTTGGACACTTTGAAATAGAGGCGCGTTTGGTTTCCTTACAATACATACCGAAGATGATAACTGTTTTCCCATTTAATTTGCGGCCTCTGTTATACTTCCTACAGTACTTGCGAGAAAAGTTTCATCTACTTTCACAATTGTTCTGGGTCTTCCTATTTGAATGTTTTGAAAAGTAGTTTTTTAAAAAGAGCAATTTCTCGATTTGGACTTTTGGAAAAAAAAAAGGGGGGGTGGAGTGTTCTAGAACTTTACTTCTTTTAGTTTCGTGTTATAGAGCCATGTATTACACTGAGATAAAATAATGAATTCAGCCCTTTTTAATTTAATTTGGTACTATTTTTCAGCCCATTCCAGAGCTAGGACTGTGGCAACACTGTTCCCGTGTGAATGTTTTGATTTCTCGTGGCTACAGCAGGTCGATCCACAATATATTTCGTCCCTTTTTTTCCTTGGTTTCTTTATCGTCTATTGTATTGTTTAAATGCTTATCAGTTAACTTGCGAGAAAGTGCAGTCGAAGGTTGGACTACTTGTAGAAATGATATTAAACAATAAGTTTAGAAAAAAATATCATTAAAACAAATTTTTGTGTTGTATTCAGAAAACAAAGGGCTCTTTACTAAATTGTGGTTCTGAAATTAAAATATCGCAGGCAATCTTTAATACATACAGTACATGTTGGTTCTCAGTCTTCGTACAACTTGGAATCGTTTACTAATATGAGTTTTACGGAAAGAAAAAAGGGCATTATTTCAAGTAAACCGAAGAAACTAATTTTATACGTTTCGAACAAACTTGGGTTGCAGGATAAATTTGTCTCCAACTTAGTTTTTTTTTTTTTTTTAATATTTTTAGATATGGATCGTTCAGAGAACAAGGATCCAAGTCCATTTTCAAAAAGTTTCATTTTCACTCAGCAAACTTAGTATCTTCGTAGCGAAGAGTCCGAAATAAATGAACCAAAAACCAATTGAAAAGATGTAGTGTGGGCAAGAGTTTCATAGGACAACCGCTGGACAAGGACGTTTCTCGAGCGGGGGAAATGGAGGACTAATTTCCCCCTCCCTGCTCATAAATTTAAGATATTGTGTGCGCTACAGCGTGAGAAAGATTAACAAGTCAAGCTCCAAATGTCCCGGTCAATGATGCATAATTACATTAAATAAATGCAGGGTGTGTCAAAAAGAATACGCCGATGGAAAACGTCATATATTCGCAACCACGAATCCGAAAAGAAAGAGAGAAAATTACGTGACAAGGTGCAATCTAGAGTTTTATATGATTACCGCTAGAGAGGGGCGTCCGTTTAGAGGTCATCCTCTCTCCTACTGCCTACCATGAATTTCAAATTTTGGGACAGTAATGCAGATTCAGAAACCTTTTGCTGAGCAAGGTCCAACAGAAACATATTGAAGTCCTTACACCGAATAAATACGGAGTTTGATAAGTTAAAATCCATGTCCATTGTCCACAAGGAGCTATAGGACTATATTGCTCTCTTGTATATTTTTTGGCCCAAGCATTCCAACGGTGGTTCTACTTTCGAGTTTCGGGCCTGGTTAAAATTCTGAAAATTGTGCCTAAGCAATTTCCAATTTTCATAATTTATATTTGCTCCGTATTTATTAGGTGTAAGGACTTCAAATTTGTTCTGTTGGACTTTGCTTATCAAAAGGTTTCTAAATCTGCCTTACTGCCCCAAAATCTGAAATTCAGAGGGGGGGGGTGCGGCTGCCCTCCTGCGCCCACTGACGTTCCTGACTAATGGCTGTCATATGAAACTAGCCCACGCCCTTTCACGTGGTTTTAGTTTCATCTATTTCGTACTCTTGCCTGCGAAGATATTACGTTTTGAAATAGCATTCATTTGTTGAGCAAAACTGAACACTAATGAAAATGGACTTGGATCCATTGTGCTCTGAATGTCCCAAATATTGTTTTTCTTCAGTACAATTATTGATTTAAACAACAACCAATACACAGGCTTGCAGAAAATATTCTAAAGTTAGCACAACATGAAGTGTGCTTGAAACATCACTTGTCGAAAATTTATTATTTTAAAATAATTTTATTGCATCAGTATTAAGAAATAGCAATCAAATTTCTGGAACTAAAATTTCACCCACCTTCAGATGATCAATTGAGGAAAAATTATGTACATGTGTGTACAATTCCAATAACAATACAATTATTTGAGCCAAATACCGTAAAAAAAAAAGTCATATTAAATCCAATAGTCATTCAAAAGTCATTTTGCAAACCACTGGTATTACACAAATTAAATTAGGTTAAAAAAAATTAAAAAGGTGCGTTATCAATGACAGCTTACGGAAATACAAAGTCAACATTTTGAATCCGATACGGACACTCAAAAGTCATTTCCAAAACCGCTGGTGCTACAAAAATGAAATTTGATATATTAAGGTGCATTATCACCACTGTACTACGAAAATATGTAATCTTTTTTCAAAAGTCATCTTGAACAACAAGTGGCCAATAAAAATTTATTAAAATATATATATATATATATATAAAAGCCATTTTAGTCAAACGAATTTATTTCTGTTATCAATGTTGCACTAATCAGTATATACAGGATGAATCTGTAATACTGGTTGCAAGTAAAAAGTCTTAACAAATAAGTTATTACACGATTTTGAAATATGTTTTAAACTGTTCAAAATGTTTAAAACATTTTTTTTCGTTCGTGTTTTAAAACATGTTTAAAATATTTTGAACATGTTTTTCATGTTTTAAACATATGTTTTGTTCTTTTTTTTAAAAAAAAAACTTTATTTTTTTTCCAACCCTGATGAGTAGACGCCTTGTCCTGAGGACTGATGGATTGACAATGTAAGATGTATTGCTGCCATTTGAGGATAGAATATCAAGACGGCACAATGATAATTTGATCTGGAAATAAGCTGCATTGATTTTAGCATTTTTGTCTACTCGGTGTAGCGTAAATTTGCATTATAACAGTAACTAACAATAATCATACAGAGGCTTAAAGAATTTTATACACTCACGTACCCAGTCAGAACGACCTCAAGAATCATGGGGACGAATAAAGATGGCCCTCTTTCTATCACATTACCACACATACACTCATCCCTTGTCCAGAATCACTACAAAATGGAATTCGTATGGCTTTAGACTGTTTATCTCCCTCTCCATTGAAAGGGACGGAGCATATGAACTTGATCCTTATGCTTCTTCATCAAATGTAAATCTTGCGCAATTATGCGATTTAGTCTCGGCGAAACGTTGTATCACTCTCATTGGCATAACTAGGATATTTTGTTGGGAAGCATGGACCCTTACTTCTGAAAATCTCAAAAATCTTTTAGAAAACCTTGTTATAATAATGTTGTTCTTTTTATATTACCTTCTGAGCTCCCTTCATTTTCATCTCTTTAATTCTTTAGTTTTATTTCTCACCTTTATTTCTCTAGTCCTTCTCGATTGATTCTATTTGTAGGTTCTCTTATTTCCATTCTTCCCCCTCCTCTCTTTACTTTCAAAAGCACAAGTTATATGTGCTTTAACTCGATACTGTCATACATAAATCAGTAGTCGCCAAAATTATGAAGCTTCTGAGCTATCGTTTTTAAATCCGAGTATGAGCTACCAACCAAACGCACTACCACCTTTTTAAAAAAAACATCTTACATTTGTTTATTGCCTATAAACTTACATTTCTAGTAAATATCAAATCAAACTATCTAAGGTGGAAATGTCTAATATAAAATATAACATGGACAACTCCACGTGTATACAATCGACTGTGAGACTGTATTTGATACATAATTGAAAGGATCATGGAAAAGCAAACAACTTCTGTAAGAAACCATCTCTTGTGTGTAACAGTGTTTACGAAGTTGCCACCACTGAATTCTGAATTCATTCGTAGTCAGATAAACAGTTACATAGTTGTCAACACTGAATTCTGAAATGTTTCATAGACAGATAAAACTCAAAACGAAATGATGACCATTTCGTAAACGATGTCCCACACACACACACACACACACACACACACATATATATATATATATATATATATATATATATATATATATATATATATATATATATATACAAAAATTCGTCCTATGAAGCTCTTTGTTTTTCTATGATCCTTTCTATGAAATGTAAAGTTACATACCTTACAATTTAAAATTTTTGAGTGGTCCCATAGATCCTACTAGCAGAGCAGTTAATTTGATGCACCTTTTGATATTTTCCTATCTTATTTTTTGTTTGACCCTTTTATCTCCGGCCATTAATGATTTATAACCATCCGACATTTTATTTGGATGTGAATTAATTCACAATTAAATGGAGGCTATGATATATTTAAATATCCCTATTAAATTGTTTTCAACCTCTTCATTAAAACTTGTACCTTCCCTTATAAATGAAAATTCACCTTAGTCTGCCCGATACCTAAATCTAATAATAAATGTGAAAGTGTTAATTTTAGACCCATATCAATTTTATGTACTTTTGCGAAAGTATTTGAACAGATATGGTAGGCCTATAAACGGATTATTGATCATGTTAAGCCAGCAATTTCAACCTATTAACATGGCTTTCTTACTCGTACATCAACAACAACTAATCTAGCAATAGTCACTGACTTTATAGCTATCTCGTTAAATAAAGGATGCCAAGTTGACGTAATTTATATTGGCTTTGAGAAGTCTTTCTACAGAGTAAGTCATAAAATACTGTTAAACAAACTAAATTATTATCATTTTTCTTCAGTCCTCGGCAGTTTTTTTCATCATATCTAAGTGAACGACGTAAGCACAGTTGTCTATAAAGACTTTAAATCAGACGAGTATTTCTAGTTAACAGGAGTTCCACAGGGCTCCAACCTAGACCCTTTATTATTTCTACGCTTTCAGATCTTATACCCAACAGTGAAAAATTGTTGTTCGTTGATGATCTTAAAATATATGTCAAGATAAAATCTGTGCATGAGTGTCTTGATTTACAACACGACTTAGAGAGTATTGCAAACAGGTGTTTTGCCAATAAGTTTGGAGTAAACATAAACAAATGTTATTATCATTCAGCAGAAACAATAATACCCTTAAATATTATTACAAACTTAGTAATATTTCTATAAGCAGCCCTAATACAGTTAAAGATTTAGGTATTACATTTGATCCAAAATTAGTATTTATTAAACTCATCGAAAATGTTATTCATGGTGCTTATACATTATTAGGATTAATAATTAGAATTGGTAAGGACTTCAGAAATATTGCAACACTCTTATATTATTCATATGTAAGCTCCAGGTTGTAATATGCTGCTGTGATTTGAAACCGTTCGCAACAAAAGTATCATCCAACAAATTGAAAGAGTTTAATCAATTTCTTTTACAATTAAGTATTTGATATACAAAGTAACTGGAATTTATCCCTCCCTTGAAAACCATAGTACACTGGTAGACAATTTTAATATTTACTCGTTAGAACAAAGGCGTAATATTGTCGAGCTGGTATTCCTCCCAAAAAATAGTACAAACCAAAAACTGTATACGTGCTACTTCTACCAAAAAAAAAAAAAAAGCTTCACGCAGCCTAAGTATTAAGGTATCACATACGCTGCTATATTCATACATATTCAAGTATTTTCCCAATGAAGTAAAGCGAATTTTGTGCGAGCAGTCCGGGTTCGATTCTCGGTGGAGGCACTAGGTCGAGAAAAGTGTAAAAACTTGTTCAGACCAGCCATCCTGAGTGGGGTTTTCCTCATTCACACCAGACAAATGCCGGGATGGTACCTAACATACAGGTCCCAGGCCGCTTCCTTCCCTCTCCTGGGATAGTGTGATCGCCAAGGGCCGTATTTCCCTCATACGTGACAGGCTAACATCGCCTTAGATGCTGAAAGCCCAGAAATCTAATTCCTAAACACACATAAAGCGAAGAACGCTTTTATAAAACGAATGGTTTTCCTCTTGGAGCATGATCAAAATTTACAGACTGTGTAGCATTTAAGAACATTTACTTAACACAAGACTGAATATTATGTATTTACACTCTATTGCTAATTGGGTGAATAGATTAAAAACCATAACCAAGAACGAGCTCTTTTGTTTAACATAAAGCAGAATCAATATGTGATACTTCATTTTCACTACCACCTTTATTACAAATCCAACACACACACACATACACACAAAAGTATATCCACTTAACGGTAAACACAGGGTCTTCTTAAATTGTTGACTATACTGAAAAGAAGAAAAGTATACAAGCAAACAGACACTAATTTTTGTATAGAATATTATGCAAACAACATTAGTTACACCTTAAACTGGGCGGAGTATTTTAACTTAAAAGTAAACATTTTTAAAACTCTCATTTAAGGTTCAGTGTTAATTGATTGTTTTAGTTTTAAATTGGGGGGTTTTCTTGTCAGTTATTCAAACATTGATGCAGGTGTACTAAAATTAAGGTTAACTGGCCGCATCCTGTTTGATTATTTCAATAGTTTTTGTCATTTATGTGTGTTGAATTAATTTTTAAAACAACTTAGAATTATATTTTAATATTTTGTGGACAGGAAATGGTTATTACTGCCAACGAGGCCAACCATCTATACTCGTCTTCAAAAAGGTATAGGAGAACATGGATTATCACGATTTCTCGATTTATCACAGTTTGAAGTTTGATACCAAAATTCCAAATTCCAATTATTGAGACAGCGAGATGTACCATCTCATTGACGTAACTAGGAGGGGCAAACGGGGTTTGTGCATCGGGCGCCTTATTGGGAGGGCTCAAAATTGGGAAAATATTTGGGGGAGTGTTTTCGTTTGGTTGGTCAGGGGTGTGCTAATACGAGTTGTTGCTCCGGGCGACAACTAGCGTATTTTTGTCGCTGTAAAGTCTCGTTCAAAATCTTAGACACTTATCTTACTTTAGAATGCCATATTCTTGCATTCGTACGTAGGAAATTCACGTACTTTAAAAGGTCATATGCTTGTATTCGTACGTAGGAAATTCACGTACTTTGGTTCTACATAAAATTCTCAATTCTAAAGAAAATCCAGAGCTCCTTCCTGGCTAAGCGGTTAGCATACGCGCCTTTGACGTGGACGACCCGGGTTCGATTCCTGGCGGAAGTTCATGTTGTTCGGATTTCACATTAATCAGTAGGTCCCGTCTCATATAACCTCGTTGCTGAAAGGGACGTTAAACTCAAGCTCAACTCAATTCTAAAGAAAATTTACGTTTCGTTAATTCCAACAGTAGATAAGAGTGCAGGACTTTTCAAAGAAAACCGTGATTTATCTATTAGTATGTGTCTCGTCTTTGAACATAAAATTTAAGTGTTAATTATACTTTTTGGGCTATGTATAATTAACCATGTTTTGTATTGTCGTCTTTGTAGTGTGTTTTAATTCAAAGTTTGATTAGTGTATACTTCATTGTATTCGTCTCATTCTAGTAGGTGGAGCGGTTGTCGTAAGCATCAACCCAGACAAGACGAATACCTCACCATAACCCAATATCTTCCAAGAAGAACTTCAAATCGTAATCAATGATGGAGACACTTCGTCACGAGAACATTCTTAACCCAGTCATCCAGGCAACTATTATGTTCAAATGTCTTGTAAATTGATCGGATTTCTTTTAACCTTTGTAAACAGATGCAACTCATGTAGCCAACGCAATCAACGTTGGTCTCCCCTGTGACAAAACTCATTTCCTATTCTTTGATACTACCTTTCATAACTGAGACTTTCTTTAAACGGCTAATGTGCGGTACGTCAGTCCTGGAATATCGGGATGTCCATGAGACGTCCCATTTTTTCCAGTGAACGTTCCGCAGACATCCTATGAAAATCCAGTTTATCCCCGAAATGGGTATTATGAGGGATTTCTGTCGGACATTTCTGGGCTCTTTGCGGGATAATCGCAGGAAGACGCTGGGACATACTATCCTGTGACGAATCAAGGGAAGTCTTGGGTATTTCCATTATCCCAAAAGTTTCTACTGCAAGTCTGAAGGGGCCGCGGTAGCTCAATGGTAGAGCGTTTACCTCTGGTGTGTTGGGTCCTTAGTTCGATCCTAGCTCACACCAAGTGAGCTTTATGGTGGACAAACACCGTGTGTATGGATTTCTTCCGGGTTTTCTAGTTTCCTCCCACTTTCTTCATTCCATTATTTTATTCATTTCTCATTATCACCGTCTCCTTTGGCCTACACGGTATAACAGTGGGATGTAAAACTGAAATATTTCATTTCACCTTCATTTTGCAAATCTAAATGTTCTAAGACAGGTATGGGACTTGAGTGACGTCTCAAGGAGTTTCATGAATGTGCTGGACTATGCCGAATATTACCAATGTTCATACCTAATTAATTATAATAAAATAATGTCAATAATGATCTATCGCACTTTAAATTTAATTCATTAAATGCACTTCCATTCGTAAACCAATTCATTAATAATTAGCAAGTGTATTTAGTTTTTCAGTATAGAACATTAAGAATTCTAACATCAGAAGAAAACGATCAGTTCGTTCCAAACTCAGCAAGCAAACGAACACAAAATATTTGCTCCAGAGTTTAGAATACACGGAGATTGATAACGTGTAGGGGGAAAATTGAATAACTGCCAAAACATGTGTATTGTCAAATTACATTTGCCTAAAATGAACATTTTTCTTTTCATAAAAAAGTTGGCTGTGATACATATGTTAGAGAAAGTTGTCCTATAAATTTTCTTTATTTCGTGTTTATCCTCTATGGAGGCATCAACTACTAAATTCGAGACACATGATATAATATACGTATATACATATATGTGTATAATAGAAATCGATGCGATTCCCATGACATATTGGAACGTTAATCTTCAGAGCGTAACACAATAGGTTTTCTTATCACAATCTGCGGCTTCTCCCATCTGCATGGCGATGGGATGGATTTTCCCTTGCGCACACAAAGCACTGGATAGGTTATACAGAATAACGTACTCAAAGTGAGAACTAGATCATATCTACACAAATGTAATGACCTGTCTAACTGTAGACTTCATTCATTATGATGCTGTGTACACCATAGTGTTCTGAAAATTATTACTGAAGTCCTATACTGCACTACGCAGATAACACGAAAGATAAATGACACACAGTTCTTCTTCTCTCTTTATATATAATACGAACAATACAAATACAAATAAAATAATGGTTTATCGTTCACAAGGAAGAAAATATCATTTAGACTTTAATTCTCCGTTCAAATGTACTGTTATTTTTGTTTTTAGTAGCTAGTAGTCTACGATCAATATTAACAGACCAAAATTATATTCACGAAGAAATTAAATGTAGACTAAAAGCATTGAATTCGTATTATTATTCAATTCAAAATCTTTTGTCGTAGCGAATTCTGTCGATGAATTTGAAGCTTAAAATATATAAAACAACAATCATACCTGTTGTTCTGTATGGTTGCGAAACATGGTCGCTTACTATGAGGAAAGAACGTACGAGACTAGACTGAAAGTATTTGAGAACAAAATCCTGAGATGAATATTCGGACCCAAGAGAAAGGGGAATGGAGAATGGCCGAAACTTCATAACAAGGAACTACATAATTTATAAAATTTATCAAACATTATTAGAGTTATCAAGACTGGAAGGCTTTAGATCGGCAGGTCATGTAGCCAGAATGGAAGAAAGTAGGAACGCTTTCAAACTTTTTAACCGAAAATCCAATCGGAAAACGACGTTTAGGAGGATCTAGGTGCAGATGAGAGAACAATATTAAGATGGATTTCCCAGAAATATGAATACAAAATAGAAACTAGATCCAGTTGACTAAGGATAGAAGCAAGGGCGCCGATTTCCCTATAACTTTAGGTGGGCATTCAAAAAAAGATACATATAACAATAAAAAATACATATAAAAATATATATTCATAAAAATACATGGAGGCTCACATGAGTTTTGGGGGGCCCTGGCCCCCTTGGTCCCTCCAGGATCGGCGCCCTTGGATAGAAAATAGAAAGCTCTTGTGAACGCGGCACTGAACCTCCGGTCTCCATAGGTCATACAGTTAGTTAGTTCTAGTAGCTTGCATTTCTTTCCGAAATCTTTCGAATCACATTCTTTGTAGCAATTTTCTCCCTTTTCTTTATGTATTATATACCCTTCGCAACTTTAGAAAATATTACTCATCGTTATGTTATTTGCTTACTGAGAAATTATTTGTAAACAGGAAGGAACACATAATAGAGTAGTGTTGTGTTTCATTTTTTCCCCTTTGTTTTTCAGTGCTCAAATAGTTCTTGAACTTGATCTCTCGTCAGGAAATAATTTTCGGTATTCACTACCCAAGAATGCCGTGATGTAATTGTTATTACGTTTACAATTGAGAAATATTACACTCAGATCTAGAATAACAGAAATGACAATGATGGTAGCTATTGTGCTGACCATTCATCACCCAAATAAAAGACGGCCTACTGAAAATAGACTTTGGTGAGCCAAAAAAAAAAAAAACAGTATTTCTAATTTATTTTTTTAAAAAGAAAGAATGCCATAGTTACATCTTGTTTTGTATTAATGACTAACAAATGCCCTCACTTCTTACTGCAGACATTTTTCGTTCCTCCTCCTCCGTCTTTTTTCGCATATAATTCGTCTGAACTCAAAGTATCGCTCGAAATTTGAACATATTGTATGGGAGTTTTAGTGAATAATCCAGAACTCTTTTAATCCCATTCTAGGTCGCATTCAGTAAAAAAAAAAAAAAAAAAAAAAACACGCTGATACATGTGTTTTAATTATTTTAAATGAAAAGTCTAAATTTAAAAAATTACGTCTGTATTCTTAAGTGAAGTGAAATGAAACAAAATTTTTCAGTTTAACGTCCCACGATTATGACCTTCAGGCTAAGGAAGACGTATGATTAAGGCAAGTGAATGATGATGGAATAATTGCTGGAAATGAGAATGTAGGAGGAAACAGAAGTACCGCGAGGAAACCTACGAACACGATGTTTGTAACCTTAAGTGTGTGTGTATGTGCATACTGTATATATGTTTATTGTTAAGTTCTCTATCTCGTAAAGCATTCATTGTTCTGAATACTTGTTACGGAAGACTCGATAAACGACCACCATACTTATTTTATTCATGTTTTCTATAAATATTAGGATAACAGAACACTGGGAGGCATCCACGTTAAACTTCCATAATATAAAGTTATATATTTAAAAAAAAAAAAAAAAACTCTACACTAACAAAGTGGCATACCTTGTGATGGTATCAGGATATTTGCGTTACAATGAGAAAACCAATTTTTCTAGGACATTTGCGGTACTGTTCAAAACTTTCACTTAGACAGTGGGACATTTGCTGTACCGTGGGATGTGAGTATATTCTGACGATAGATGATGAGACAAACTTCCTGCTTTCAGATGATCACAGAGGAAGGAAGAATGCTAATATTTTGCACTGCGAAGGGAAGATAGTTTACAACTGAGCCCGCTACGTTATTATTATTATTATTATTATTATTATTATTATTATTATTATTATTATTATTATTATTATTATTATTATCGACGGAACATTTAAGTGTTGCAGTCAGCAGTTTGCGCAATTATAAATACAAGCAGACATCGGAAGTAACTTGGGAGGAACCAAACATTGTCCCTTTAATCTTCGGCCTATTAGATTTTTCAGTTTGGTGAAACTAATATTAATTATTGGAATCCGAAATTAATCAAATTGGATTTTGATCAAGCTGTGATAACATTTCTAAGAACACTGTTTCCGGAAACGCACATTAGTGGCTGTAATTCCATTTTAATCAGTGATTGTAGAGTCAAGTTCAGGACTCAAATGACTATAAATCAGTTCCAGAGGCGAGACTCACCTCAGAATGTGTTCTGCTCTAACATTTTTCCTTGTAGATGATGTCGATTTTTGGTGGCTTTTTATTATGGAAGATGCATCACATCAAGAAAAACTTGAGAGGTTTTTAGACTATTTTGTAGAACTGAAATTAAACACTGTCAGTATTGACATCTCCATGTGCATCTGCTCGAATCAACAGCACAGAACGAATAATGTTACACTGTGAAACCACAGAAGCAAATCATTAGATAAGTCAACTCCTAATGTGTACTGTTTGGTGACGTGTCTAAAACGTGAGGTTGTGTTCAACGATTACCTATATAAAAGCAGAACTTGAAACATTGAAGGCAAATGTAGACGACGTCAATATGGACATAAAGATAGAAAATGTATTAACTGAATATGTAGTCTTGAAAGATGTCAAGAAATTCTTGACGAAAATGGCACACAATCAAAAGCTTAATTTTTGTTTGTTCCAGAAGAGAAGCTATCTACTAATGTACTAACTGAGCTCAATTATAAATTAGAAAAATAAATTACTAATTCATTCAAAGTTGATTTTCACTTTCTTTCTTACACTTATTCTGAATTAGATCTGACCAAAAGTCCCTAAATATGCTCATAACAATGGACAGTTGTTGTGACAAATCACTCCGCTAGCAAACTTCGGATATTCCCGTAATACGCGTAATTACAAATATCTCAATATGTTAAAAATAAAGAAAGAATTTTATATTTCAATTCTAAGTAATCATTGGCAAATAGTTATTGGAAAACTGTTAAGGAAACTATAAAAGAAAACAAAAAAAAAATATAAATATTTGTAGAAGTTACCTTTAAATATGAAAGTCAGGCATTTCACCAATGAAAGATAAGGATTTATTTACATTTTTCATTTTAGCCAATCATAAACAAGTATTTGTTTATATCTTTCAGATATGTTTACCATGTATCCTAGTAACTGCTCTTTCCGTTTTCTGTATAATTGATCCTTATATTTGCATTTACATGTTCTTAAGTGCTGTGAGAAAGGTTTGTGTGTGTGTATGGTGAGTTAATCATGGTTTATATTGTAAAAGATTTTAAATCTGCTTTTAGTACGCAAAAAGCCCAGGTCCCCTAAAAGCCATGTTATTTCCCCCTAGAACAACTTGCTGGCTACACCAATGTGATAAAACTTGGACTTTTCGCAGCAGTTGATTTTGTGTGCATGTTCTCCAACAGAACACCCGAAAATATCCTCTCTCAGCTTAGAGAATAAGTTATTTTGAATAGTAACGCAAATGTCCCAGTACCACAAATGCCGATACTCTAAGTACCGCAAATGTCGATACCCCAAAGGCAATTTGTCGAAGCGCAAATGTTGCGCTTTCTCTTTTGATTTTTTTTTTTTTTTAATTGAATATTTCCTTTCTTCCCGGGAATGCCCTCAGTTCCATTACCGAATCTTTTTCTTTACATCTTCTATGGTAGTACAGTGAAACCTGTCTATGTTGGCCACCATCATTAACATTGAAAAGTGGCCAACTTACACAGGTGGCCAACTTATAGAAAATAAGTGTGATTGGTGTATTTTTAGAATAGGATTTCTAGTATTACTTGATTGTAAAATTTAAATAAGCAATGGCACGCCAGCTACTTTTAAATGTATACAGAGTAATCATAGCCTAACAATATACAGTACTAGAAAAAAATACTGTGCATAGCTTTCCCTTCTTGAAAACTAGGCTAGTACACTGAATTGTTTGGATCGAAAACACAATAACAAAACAACCATAAAATAGAAACATATGTACGCAGTTTATCGAAATTGATATTGTAGCATATTGAGTTTTTCAGATTGAAAACAGGAAAGGCAAAATTATAAATTAAACCATTTATATGCACTTTATATGACTTTTTTCAGTTGTTATTGTTCTTTTCTATTACATAATATGTTTCCTTGTCCCTTGTCACAAGTACAGAACACCTGCCTCTCATATGGAAATACGAAAGAGTTAAGGAAAATAACAAAACGGTATTTTGCGTGGCCAAGATACGCAGGTAAATTTATCATTATTATCATAGGGTAAACATTGCTGCAATGCGGCCAACTTCCAAGATAGACAGGTGGCCAACTTACAGAGTAATAAGTAATGAAATTCTTATGGGAAAATGCAGGTTCAAGACGAACCAGGCCAAGATGAGCAGATGACCAACTTAGAGAGGGGCCAATGTGACAGGTTTTACTGTATTTGCTATCCTATAAAGAACATCAACCTAGAATATTCCGTAATTACAAACATTAGGTAATACTAAAAACAGAAATGAAATCCACGAAGTATTTTGGGTAATTTGTTCTTTATCTACCATAGGAGATGTAAAAGGAAGGATTCGGTAATGGAGCAAGAATGATGCTGAGGACATTCCCAGAGATGAAGAAAATATTCAATTAAAACAAAATATATGGAGGAAGGAACAACGTATGTCACTTTGTTATGAATATATATCCTACATTAATTTGTTCAAGGACTGTTATATCAAACAATACTGTAGATTTTTCTTAGTAATATATTTTATTTATTATTCACTAGCTCAAATACCCGGCGTTGCGCCGGTAGTATATTTGTGAATAAATAACTAAGTATTGTAAATAACAATGATATGCTCAACCCATTCGGCCATTGTCTCTGCACTGTCTTCGGCCTTATCCCTGCCAGGAAATGAGAAACCGAGTAGAATAAATAAGGAAAGCAGCGCCTCTTGTTCCTCTCAAACTAAAGAATTGAGTAAAATAAATAACCAAGATCAACGTTTTTGGTATTGTTCCTGTCAATTCCCGAACCAGCTACCATACAAATTCTTGATTAAACTTAAACACCATCGAAACTATCAACATATCTTAGCGACTCCGAAAACTGTGAATTCGACATTAATCTCGGTTATTTTGGACATTTTATTTTTCACCCCTTCTCACTCCTCTGTATGCCGATTGGGGACAGCATCATGAGTGTCACTAATCATCACAGTGACCCAGAAAACTATCGATTCGACACTAGTATCCATGTGCGCCGGAAGGAGAGGGCAGGGTGGGGCCCGAGCCCCCCTGCCTCACGAAAATGTATTAAATTTCTTAAGATTTTCTTATTAGAAATAAAAAATACCAAACGTAATATAGCAACCAGGGATTTGAGCCCCCCCCGCTGGAAAATTTTCTTCGGGCGCCCGTGCTGATATCGGTCGTTTTCGAATATTTTTACATGTCAAACCTTCCCATTTTCTAATAATGTCTTACCCCAACAATATTTTTTCCTTCAGATTGTAAGTCATGTGTGTATATCAACTTATTTATAAAAATGAAGTTACATGCCGAGATTCATATTCCTATCATAAGAAATTTGTGAAATATTCTTTTTTTTTTTTATTTACGTAAATTTTAAACCACTTCCTTCCCTTTGAAGTATCCTTCTGCCCTCTGAGGATACGAAAGTTGTAAATAACGTACGGTCCCTTTGATAAAGTTACTTTGAAGTACTCGAAATGAAATGCGAATTACGAGGAAAAACACACATTCATTTTTATACAGTATATGTGTAAGATTAACAAAGATACAAATAAAACTACTATATTTTATTTTAAGCTGAAAACTTTAACCATAAAATATGAAAAAAACTTGAAATCTTTAAGTTGATGTCCCACGGTTAGCTAGGCTGAAGGAGATGGTGATGATGAGAAATGAATGCAATGGTGGAATGAATAAAGGAGGAGGAATCAGGAGAACCCCGCGAAAACTCACGAACATGGTGGTTTTGTCCACCAGAAAGCCCACTTGGCACGAACTGGGATCGAATCAGGGACTTCACGCACCAGAGGTGAACCCTCTATCACTAAGCCACCGTGCCCCTTACCGTGAAAAATGAGAAAGAAAGTGTGCGAAGTAAGTTAAGAGTCTTCATCCCGGCGAAATTAAAATACCGCTAATTTTACAGTAATTTTATGATATCTTCAAATAGATAAAAGATAATCGAAATGTGGAACAAGAGCTCCCTAGACAATATTATTTTACATAAGAAACCGTTATCACGACTCAGTTATCTGCTTTCGATGTCGAGCCATTTTGAAAATCGGCATTTATTTTCGCGTTTCTAAACAGCTGAAAACGGCAAGCCACTAGGTGACTTGTGATAACGGTACCTCACGCAAAATAATATTGTCTAGGGCGCTCTTGTCCCATATTTCATCTTTTATCTATTTGAATACGGTATATCACATAATTACTGTAAAATTAGCGGTATTTTAATTTCGCCGGGATGAAGACTCTTAATCAGGGTCTATATGATTAAAGAGACCATTCTTGTGTTTGAGAACTTTAGTAGAACAGTTGGCTGCAAAATACAATTTCAAGACCTGATTATAAAATGAAAATGCTATAATTACATTCACTTGGTAAAAGTATTACATGATTATAATTTATTTTATTAAAATGAATTAATAATAAAAAGTGGGACTTTGATTCTCCTACTAAAGCTATTAACAGATATCTTGCTAGAAGGATAAGAATAATCTTAATTAAAACAGAATAGCAAATCAAGCAATAAGTACAAATCCGCTAGTCACTTATTGATGATGCAAAATAAATAAACTCTTGTCAGAGCTGCTTACCTTAGGGAACAAAATTATCGATTTTTTAAATTATCGTATATTCGTTATGTACGTGATAATTTGTAGGAACAAGTATACTACTACTAATAATAGCAATAATATATACAATAAATTTATCTAGTAATCTTCAGTTTCGAACTTCAAATCGGCGTTACTGCCCTCACCATTTTTAAAAATTCTTATTAACACTACTCTCAGTGGCGTATTTAGGAAGGGAGGCTTCCGGATTTTATCCCCCCCCCTCCGAAATTTTATTTACTATATTAAAGTAAATGAAATATGTGGCAAGAATGTTCATTCACATTTCCAGGAATAAAGTTAGCAAATTCCCCCCGAAACCAAATCGTAAATACGCCACTGACTACTCTAAACATCAACAATATTTCCACTCCCTTGTAAATGTAATTAAATTTAAAGAATGGATGTAGAATTGCCATTTGCCAATTGTCAAATTGTTATTGATTTATTTTTAGCAAGAATGATTGTTAGAAACACCAGTGTATTGGGTTTTATAATTACGTATTTAAAGCATATCTACAATGTATTTGCACATTCAAAGACTGCAAAAAAAAAAAAACAAACAAAAAAAGAAGAAGAAAGAAAGAAAATGAAAGAAAGAAAAAAGAAAGAAAGAAAAAGAAAGAAAGAAAGAAAGAAAGAAAGAAAGAAAATGAAAGAAAGAAGGAAAATGAAAGAAAGAAAGAAAAAGAAAGAAAGAAAGAAGAAAAAGAAAGAAAAAGAAAGAAAGAAAGAAAGAAAGAAAGAAAGAAAGAAAGAAAGAAAGAAAGAAAGAAAAAGAAAGAAAGAAAGAAATAAGGAAAGAAAGAAAGAAAGAAAGAAAGAAAGAAAGAAAGAAAGAAAGAAAGAAAGAAAGAAAGAAAGAAAGAAAGAAAGAAAGAAAGAAAGAAAGAAAGAAAAGGGTGGTCTAAAATTATCATATATCACGATAAATTATCGTATAGCTGGCAAGCCTATTCTTGTCCATAACAATGTCTGGAATTTCACGCTTTTTAGCGTCTCTATCAGGAAAACCTATATAAGATTTATAGTCTCTTAATAATTGAACTTATTTATTAAAGTCTGTTCTACTATCTTACAAATAATATCATATTTGATTAAGATAATCCCGAAAATATGATATCAATTTAAGTTAGATACAAATAAACGTCGGTAAAGAAGACAGATCTTCCCAGACGTAGCTTTCCACAAAAGTAAAAATAAAAGTTGGTATCTAACTGCGACAGACGTTGAACTTTGACCTCCGCCTTGGAATTATCGAGGACTTTGCATCCTTGAGACTAGAGCGACGAGCTAAAAAAAACTACTTAACCTTCTGTGGGAGATGATTTTGATTGCCTCAGTCAAGTGTCTCTTGAAAAACCACCATCGTCCTCGGGCACGTGAAACGTCTTGCGTTCTCGACTGGACGTCTTGAAAGATGAAGATTTCATGGAAACTAGTTTATATAACCAGTTGATAAGCAATTCATATAGAGTAGTGGTGACACGAAAGAAAAACATTATCAGTCAATAAAATTGGTTGTCTTTTATTAAGCTGTTGTTATCAATTAAATTCTATATTTTAGCATAAGAAAACAATCAGATAATAAAAGAGGAAAGTTCATTTTGATTTGATTATTCTGTGCATTTTTAATAATTTGACAGACTGGTCATTGAACGATATTATACTTAGCACAAAGAATTAGTTGAAAAGATAGTTTATCTCATATGTTCATTATGTTGGTTATTTTATTTTATTACATACCTCTGGTATTTTACGCTATTTAATTTCTTTAACGTGTATTGTTGGAATGAAATCCCTTGTAATCAAATGGTTAGCATGGATGCGGTTTTTGTGAAGTCTTCAGTTCGATTCTCGGTAGGAGTACAGAGTTTTGAGGGGGCCCACTTAACATCGTGAAACATTTGGGGAGCCATTCAAACTTTCCTTTATTTATATTGTTTATTTTATGAAATTGCTTGTAATAACAGTCGGATGTTTACAGTATACAATTTCTATACAGAAACATGGTGACAAAATGTCGATTGTTCGCTGCGTTTCTTCTGTAATATGTTACTAGGTTTGTTAGCTACTATTCCTTTGGTCAACAATATGTTATGACAAGATTGATAATGAATACCAAGGCTTTCTTCATTGAATGTAGCACGCCTGGTAAAGCGTTTCAGAGACAAATGTCATTTCTCAGTTTGAAGGTAATCACACAGAAAAGTGGTATTTGAATGACATTATAGTCGAATAGTGGTGGCAAATACATTTTAATCAGCCTAACGACCCGATGTGCGAAACGGGAGGCATTTTGCAAGTTGTAGGACACCATTACACTTCACCTCCTCCCGAACAATTGCTCTCATCTTGCAAAATGCGTATGTTTTGATCTCACCACTGTATTTAGCACCCAAGAAAACTCCCTGATACCAAAAATAAAGCGTCTATCTTAAAAAATTGGCTACTTCAAACTTTTCCCAAAATTTGTTCAATTCCGAACTTATGACACTCGTAATTCGAACACGCTTGAGATCGAGAATTTCTCTTATTGCCTAATTGTTTCATATGTAAAAAAGAATCGATTGAGCATAGTATCGATATGAAGTCAGAGTAACACCTTGCCACCTTCCCTAGTAAGAGGTATCAAACTAATTTAAGATGCGGGTATATGTGTGTTGTAATGCAAGCTTTTCACTCATATCTATTCCATCTATCAATATAAAACTTGGTATACTCATTTCCTAACCCATATAGTACTATGTTTAGAGATACATTTGGACTGTGTCCTATTACTCGGGCCACTCCAAAGTTGATGGTAGGGATTTCTGGAAAGAATTTTCCCGACATTCTCCGAATTTTCCGTGTTCAAATACATTATGGGCCCCAATATATAGCACCTCTGAAAAGCTTGTTTCATGCTGAAGAGAATGAACTATAAACCATGACTTACCAATGAACAGTATTGATTCAATAGCTATTTCACTGCGAGTCTACGATTTTCTTTATACTAACAGGATTATTGGGGCCCAGGGACTTACTCCGTTGTCCATGGCACCTAATTTTTGTCCATGAACATATCTTTGTTACGCTTATTGAATAGACTAGGTTTGATTCGGATGTCCGGATGACATGCTCATGTCCTTTCCTTGTCAGTTAATTATATACCTTTTTCCTTTTCTCTGAATTATTGCACTATATTTCCTTGTTTACCTAATTATAACTTACTCTTTTTCCCATTTTTGTTAATTATTATTTAATTACGCATTTAATTATTTTATTTATCTTTATTCCATAACTTTTAATTACGTCTAATTATTTTCCTCATTTGCAAATTTACATTACGTAGGCGAGCTTCCATCGATACTTTTGCAAGTCTGGTAAGCGTAATTTATTTCCTCCGACAAGCCGAGAGAACATTAAGTTAGCATGTCACATTAAATCCCAACCACAACATCTATAATAGCTTAACATTGATGTATTTTGCCTAGTTGCTGATTTCAAATAAACTGCTTTGAAGCTTGCTGTGTATTTCTTAGTTGCAACGATTGATTGATCTTAAATTTAGATTTTTTTTAAAGTATAAATTATATCTAAATTACATTATCAAAGGGCTTATGACAGATGGAATGGAAATTGGGGAAGAAGAACATTCTTCTAAGCCAGGGTTTCTCAACGTAAGAGGTCGAGAAGATAAGTGGAAAATGAATGAACTGACGAAATTTGGTTTTATTCTAGTCGCTTTTAGGAAAGTTGCTGCATCCACTGTATATCTACAAGAAATGGCTTCTACTATTATAGATATAGATGGATATCGTGAGATCTCCGCAATAGGTATATTAAAAATCCCATTCAAACTTATTACAAATCTGAAATTGTAAGGGGCTCGCTGGCAAGAGAGGGTGTGATAAAATGGGGATCATAATAGGAATTAGGTTGAGAACCACTGCTCTAAGCTAAACTTTACTTGACAATTTATTTTCTTATTGTTTCCTTCTGCCAGCAAAACTAACTTCGATATCGTAAAGCTTAAAAAGTTACTTCATATTGCACATTAGCTATGTCGATTTCAGTTTTATCACAAATATCATCAACACTGTTGTCAGACTCCTAGCTCCGGAGTGGGCTGAAAAATAGTACCAAATTGAAACAAAAAGGGCTGAATTCATTATTTTATACCAGTGTAATGCATGGCTCTATAACACGAAACTAAAAGAGGTAAAGTTCTAGAAATCCCCCCCCCCCTTTCTTCCACGAGTCCAAATCAAGAAAGTCTTTATCTTCGTCAATATGGCGTCACTAGTAAACAACTTATCCCAGTAAGCCGGCAACTACGTCAATGTATTTTTTTCGTCGCTATTATTTTTTTGGTGTAGAATCTTGTTTCCCGGTATAGTTCGAATACGAATTTTCCACACGAATTTTCCACACGGTGTTATCAGGCCCGTATCCACGGGGGGCTAGGGGGGCCGGGCCCCCCCTAAACTTTGGCTGGCCCCAATAAAAGTTTCACGGTAGGCCTGCAAATGAACTATAATATAGTGATGAAGTATAATATGATTGGGTCGGGCCCCCCCTAACTTCGACCGGGCCCCCCCTAAATTTTTGGACTGGCTACGGGCCTGAGTGTTATGCGGTGCAACGTTACTGAATGAATGTTCAACAGCATTTTAAGAGTCCAACACACAGTATGAGTAACGTGAGATGTAGGAAAAGTCTTACTGACACTTTTGAAAATGTGACAAGTAGTTGTTAATTGTTGCTGAATTGAGTAGAATTGTACCAACTTTTTCACAAAAGGGGCTGAAAATGCCAGCGTGGTACCAACGGGCCGATGAATGACAAAAAGGGCTGAAATTGGTACAATTGTACCAAGTGTGGCAACAGTGATCATCAACCACAAGTCCTTATTGAGACGTGGAAATATTATTTTTTTTACTCCAGACAACAATACTTTTTTTAATAATTTTAAACCTGATTTTATCTTAATTGTTAAGAGAATATTTCTATATTTCAGAGAATCGTAAGGAAAACCGCCAGATATCAAGTTAATCCTATTAATAGTGTAAACTAGTACGTATCTAAGGTACCAATATTCTCGACATAAACATTCCATTATAAGCATAAAAAATAACACGATAAAACAAATACGGTACATGTCCATTGAAATAAACAGAGATTGAAAAGAGTTCAAATATCGGAAATATGAACCGAAAGATTATAAACATTTGTTTATATTGTACGATTTTCTTCTATTTTATCAAATTATTTTTCTAAGGTGCAGAGAAATGTATCTTGTTCTCTGCCTTGAAATTGAACTTTATCTCGGGATTAACTGAATATCTTAAAAGAACAAATAACAGAAATGAATAAACAGCACAATAAAAAGTAGAATATGTGTAAAGCAATGCTGAACAGCAGTGCATTTCTAAATAAATAAATAAAACTACAACTCATGGGTAATTTCCGGCTGCACCATATACTTTTGTCATCACACAGCCGGAGTTCACGATGCAATCTGAAGTCTTCAAAACCACATTGCACCGCTCTGTCATCAGAAAAGTTCTCATTTCCTCCCAAGAAGTGATTGAGATGCTGGAATAGGTGTCAGTCAGTTGCAGAGACGTCGGGAGAATGATGTGACAGAGGAAGAACTTAGATACTGCAATTCTGAAAGTTTGCACCTTCCTTAGAGCAACATGTGAGCGTACGCTGCTGTGCAATATGCAGTTATCATGTCTGTTGATCATTGTAGTATGGCTGCGTAATTTACATTTAAACGAGTTCAGCACTGTTTAACGAACCAGGTGATGGTTTCGTCTGGACGTTGAAAGACATGATAGATCACCCCCCTCCATGGATCACCATAGCAGTAGTAACATCTTCTGCAAGTGAAACTGTGGTTCTGACGTTGATCAGGATTCAACCATTGTTCTTATCGTTTATGATTGTCGTCCAGATTCATTTTCTATCAGAACTCACAATCTGATGCAGGATGTCTTCCTAGTTACTCCATACATACATACATAGAAAGCTGTACGCCTTCTTGTCCTGTTTAGACTCATATGGCAGTGGCATGTGGTTGTTTCGACTTTTCACTTTATACCGACTGCGTGGAACCTCCGAACTATAGTGACATATTATTATGCCCAAGTTGTCTACAATTGAACAAGTAATTTTCGAAGGATCCGCTTCCATCGTATTTTTGAGGAGATAATCAAACTATGCTGTTGATCGGTATCTGCATGGCTCATTTTGAAATGTATTACCGGCACGAAATTTCACAAATTAACCTTTCAGAAATAAATACAGCGATATTTTTATTAGGATCACACAGTGAAACTCATAATATTGTATTGTTAGTCTGTCCGTTACAACGCACGATAACTCTTGATTGGATGTAAATTTTTAAATTCTGTTTGTTGCAATTGATAGCTGAGCGATTATCTCGCCTGAGTTCGTCAATGGAATTAGACCCTAAATCCTGGGTATCTATAGAACATATCCTATGTCTGTTCCTTTACCATTTCTGGTAAAGATGCACTGTTGGTGTTTTTCGCAGCTGGTGTGTAGAAAGTTTGTAACGAATCGAAACTTCGTTCATCCAGTTTTCGATTCCATTAATGCTGTTGTACAGCATTAACTTTTGTTTTTAGATTGGTTGCCTTAATGTTGATCTGTACCATGTGAAAGAGTAATTCAGTATTACTTACATTGTGTGATTGTTAATGTTATACATATTTTGTACACTACTTGTGTGTAAATGCATTATTTAATGTAGTTTTGATTATCCACTATTTCCACAAGATGGTGGACACTTTGTGTCCCTAAGATATGTACTCATTTGTACTCTTTGCATGGGCACGTCACATTGGTAATTTAGAAGATAGATTTACTATATTAACACTATATGTTATATAAGCAGCATTAAACCGACCCCAAATTGTCACGGATCCAAAACATACAGCTACGAAAGATCAAGAATGGTTTAAGAATATCAATACAAATTAGCACACTTGCTCGGGGTACCACCAGGGCCAGCTCTATCATATGTGCAACAAGTGTATTTGCACGGGGCGGTAAGTTTGGAGAAGCAGCAAAATCTGTCATTACTATATTATTTATAATAAATATTTCAAGTTGAAAACATACTTCATGATTATGGGAGATAAATTAGATGGTACTAAACTGACTTTCTATTTGAGTACTACATGATTAGGTCGCATTAGTTTAAGGTCACACGGACAGTGCAAATGGTCCAAGAATTCCCAGTATGAATTGTTTGATTGATGTCACATACAAGAACTCAATTCTCGAACAGTAGTGAACACATGTTCCATTTAGTTAGTACTCACAGTTTTAATATAAACACTATTCTTGTCTGTCACAAACAAGTTCCTTATCATTGAAGGTGGAAACAGGTTTTCTTTTTTCTTTTTTTTTTTAAAAAAAATAATAGATGCAGAAGGAAAACCAAGAAATAAAGATAAAAGAGCAAGTTCTACTGGAATTGCACATTGATATATTAAGATTGAAGCTCGAAATTAAATTCTATAAAAAGGATTACCATCTTTCCTCCCCAGGTGTGTTCGCTTTATCTTTCATTAACATAATAGATTATTATTTAAAGAAAAAAAACAGACACAACGAGACAGTATGTCTAGTGTTTAGGCCTTTCTGAGTGCGAGTGCCTTTTTCCTCCCCTTCGTTGTTCATGATGGGGTTTCATACCTTCGCAGCTTTTGAGATTTTTTCGTTTTGGAAAAAGGGGGCGGCAAATGATGTGAATGCACGGGGCAGTAAATTGCATACGGCCGGCCCTCGATACCACAATCACTGAATTGGAATATAATTGAGTCCTTGCAGTCAGTATTGGAAAATGGAATCAGATCACACTTTCCATCATCATATTTCAAGGAATCGGAACTTTTCTTTTAAAGAAGAGTATAGCATCCCACTGTACACGATTCAGAATTTCTAAGCTTCCATTCGTAGGTAAATCCAGGCTGTTGTGGACGCCAGAGGTGGTGTCACGTACTATGCTAGATGTTTACATTGTTTTATCTTTCGTTTGTATATTCTACATAAATTTATATAATTAAATTGCGTTCATTTTACAAAAATTGAATACTGAATAACCTCTAATGAATACTAAATGTTTCAAATATAATTTATAAATATCACTACAGTTGTTCAAAATTGTGTAAATTTCCAAATTTAGCCAGAGAAACTGTCAAAATTAAAATTATACATTATATTCAAGCCTCGTAACGAAATTACGCGATGCCAAACGAAGATGGGAACTTTTATTTTATTTATTTTTTTTTTAATATATCTTTTCAGTTTTAACAATACTTAGTGTCAATTACTCACTTTGCTGGGATAGAATAAGAAAATGGGTATTATGTTCCGTTAGTTAGTCATTTTTTATTATTACTAAAGCGCTCTGTGATATCGGTCATTTTCAATCATTTATATACAGGGTGCGGCACGTAAAACCGGCCCGTAAAGTGAACACATATAATAAAATGTAATGTATCCTTTATTCGGTACGGTTTTAACTTCAGTCCCCTTAAAACACGCCTGCAACTTCTCTCACTCGCATGAACCTGTTGACTCAATCTCCTGGTTGACTTTCGAGGACTTTTTGTCATTATCTCCTCCACCTGCATCTTTAATTCAGGTGTGCAGACAGATGGTCGTCTGTTCCTGGGAGCATTTTGAACCGATCCTGTACGCCGCCATTTTTCAACCAATTCCTGAATGGTGCATTTTGCTGGCACAGAACATCCTGGAAATTTCTCCCGAAACAAATTCTTTGTTTTCACAAAAGATCCAGTGAGAATGAACCCTTCAACAATGGCAACACGCTCGGGTATCGAATACGGCATTATCACACACTGACACTCACCCGGCTTAACACAACGAGGCCTTTTTCTCAACTGGTTTCGACAAGTTTCACTGGCTGCGGCTGCACGTGACTGCTGCAGGTCACGTAAGTCGACCCGACCTCGACACGCCATCTCTTGGTAGGAAGATAGATTATTTAAGTGTTGCCAAAAACACAATATACCAGAATATTACGACGGACCGGTTTTACGTGCCGCACCCTATATATATATATATATATATATATATATATATATATATATATATATATATATATATATATATATATATATATATATATATATATATATATATATATATCCCACCTCCTCCTCTCCCATTTCCGGGGCTGAAATTTGGATTTAAACGGCATCGGAAGTGTCACTGTTCATATCAGCGACGCCGAGAACTATGTATTCGACACTAATATCGGCCGTTTTTGATAATATATATAGACTATCTCCCCCAACTTCCGTAATCAAAGTGAAATGATAAAAACCATCCTAAGCCCGATCCTCATCTATGTTGAAAATTTGATCGAGATTGGTCGGGTGGTTCAAGTCATAAACATAGTCACTTTTGTTTTTATATATTTTATATATTCAGCAGAATTTAATGGAAATAACTGATGATTTCTTTTCGTTTTAAAATGAACATTTTTTTTAAGTGTGTGTATCTTCTTTGTTATCTTTAGTGAATGTAAAATGATTATATTTGTTAAAGGAAATGGAAAAGTGACTATTATCTATAAAGGAAGAATCAAGTAGAGGCCTATATAGTTGGCAAACAACCTTGACAATTTATCAGTTGTGTCCCCTCTCAACTATGACGTCGTTGTCGCGAAAATGAGCGCACTCATACATAGAACATATTCCATTTTTCTCTCTCTCTCATATAAGCATACAAATTAAATTAAATGGGACACTAGAAGTCATTATAGAAGATAGGCCTATAATGAGAATGAAACGTGATTTCAAAATCTGCCTTTTTATGTAAAGAGATGTTCTCAATTAATTATACTCAAACGAAGAATAAATCTTTAGGAACAACTACAAAAACAAAATCTCAAAGATATGTTAATTATACGTAGAGTTTGTTAAATTCTCAGATTTCTTTCAAATAATCGGAAACAAAGTAACACTGGAAAAACTCAAACCTGCTGTATTGGAGCAAACAAAAATATTGTATACATCTCCATAACCACAAAATTCACAAACATATTATTTAACGTTAGAAGCCGCAGTACACACAGCATGTGCCCACTCCAAACAATTTCCACACCTAAGCCAAAGCTCGTTGTTTATACCAAACTCCCCCATATATTATTCAAACATTATAACCTGTAATTTGAGTTCCATTGGTGTTGCTAACAAAATCATTGTTTGTCCTGGAGGTCCAAGTTTCGCCTTCATGTATTTTGCGTGTTCTTCTACACTATAACTCGTAAACTTTTTGTACGATTAAGTATAATGTGATGGTCCACAGATCGAAAGACATTTAAATCTAAAATGTATGTTTTAAAAATAAGTAGCTGGGAAGTGGTGCTCACAGTAGGGAAATACCGCTAAGCCTGAGGGTCATTATTTGACAGGTGCCATTTTATATTATTTGTTTTTTGTCTCATGAAGAAGGCCAAATGTTAATCTTATAATAATGAAGAAATACTCAAGAGATGCTATTATTATATACGTAGAAATGGCAATCTATCTTAAATATTGAATCCACTTTCTTTGCCCTTCTTGTCTTTTCAATTTCTTAAACAAATAATCCAAAATTCATTTTTCTCACCTTGTCTCGCTGACGTAAACCGCACATGTACCTTTTTTTTTCTTGTGCCTCTTAGTACTGGGTTCTAGATGTTAGCACATGTTAGAGTCCAATACAACGCTTCGTAATGGCTACAAACGGGGTGAGCGACATTAGACGACTTTTTTTTTTTTTTTTTTTTTTTTTTTTTTTTGTAGAAGTATGTTTTTAGATTATATTATTTTACTGGGTAAACTGTATTTCAAGCTTTCAGAACTGAACATAAGAGGTAGGTTTTATTTTATTTATTTATTTTTTATTTCTTTTTTTATTTTATTATTATTTTTTGAACAAGTTAAGTAAAAGAACCGTTTTACCTTGAAATGCTTAATTACAATTTTATTAACATAAATACAATACTAACTTATATAAGAGGATATTAATGATGCTATAGGCATATTTTTTGAGTTACTTGCCGCAAAACTATTTATGCATGGAGACCAAAACTAAAAAGCTCAGACTGTCTTTTTAACCAAATTTTACATTAGTAACAAATGAAACTTACATGAGCAAATGATACCTTCTTAACCGAAGTCCACGGTTAGTCTCTTTGCACATGGCTAAAATAATGTCTTTTGATGTTTTTGTTGCCTCCGTTTCTACTCTCCCTCTTGCCAGCCTGAATCCCCCATTATATTACAAAATTTATCAGTTTTTAATTTGAAACTAAGTGCTTAAACTATGTTTTTTTTTTCAATTAAAAGTCCCATTAGTTTATATCACCGTTATTCTTTAGGACAAGATATTATGAAAAAAAGGAAAACATATTAATAGTTTTTTTTTCACTTTTAAGGCTTTTTTTATAATTACACTTAAGCACCAACAGTTTGTAAGACATTAGAATTTTCTTCATAAAATCTTTGTTTTTTAACACAATAGGAGGTCCCTAACAGCACAAGATGTGCTAGGCATGTGCCATTTAGGTGTCCCAGCTACTTTTAGGTACCCGACACTTGGCACATATATTATTCATGTGCTAAGTATGTACTTCAGCTACATACAGGTTTAGGTACTTGTTACACCTAATTGATATTTGCAACTATGTACCACAAATATAGCATTTATATACCTGGCTCAGTTTCGCACTCTAACAGTCATTTTTTCTAGGTCGTCACTTGGGACATATATCTGTCATGTTCTACGTACGTCCTTTAGGTGCATATTGTTTCAGAAACCCTAACAGCACAAGATGTGCTAGTCATGCGCCATTTAGGTGTTCTAAATCCATCTCCCACATTTGATGCATTTGTTACTTCTTCTTCTAAGTGATTGTGTACTAGAAGCAATAAACGCATCAACTTTATTAGATGGCAACTGTCGCCGATCATTTGAAAGTGAATATGGAAGAACCATGAAATAAAGCAAATAGACACTCGTCAATTTGTTATAAAATTACATGACGAGCAGAGTTTATCTCATCCCAAACGGTTATAGTCCAATATACGCGGTTAAAGGAGCACTCTGATTAGCAGAATGCAAAAGTCCTCAATAATTTATCCCTCTATAAGCGACGTTCTCTTTATCGCCTGTGTTGCCAAGTCGAAAGACCACGCGGCTAGTTATACAAAGGTTGCTGGTTCGCGCCCACCCTAGGGCAGCGCTACATTTTTTCGCTTGTTTAAAGTGCTGTTTAGACTCATCTTAATGTAAACACATTACGCATATAGGCGATTTAACATATTTTGGGGGAGTAATTTTATGGTTCATTGACTCTTACGGCATGGGAACATCCCTAGAACATACTAGGCACGTTCTCAAGGTACATGTCAAACGTGTGCCTAGGGTCGGACATAGACTGTGACTATCATTTGCCATCCATGTAATTTCTTTCTCAGAAGTATATAAGGCACATACTGGACACATTCCCATATACCTGAGGGAACATGATAGGCATATGTCTGTTATGTAATTGTGCTGTTAGGGCATATGATATCAAACACAATTCCCCGGTAAGTGTTGTCTGAGTCATATGTTAACTGAAGCTCGACAGTGAAATTACGCAGAACTACGGGCAAATTATTTACTATTTCGACGTTGTTAAGTTGCAGCAATTTGTAATACTGTACTAGAAATATGGAAAATATTAAAATTGTAATGTCTTCACTAACCTTTACTTTGCTAACGGTTAAAGTGCACTTTCTTTGATAGCATCGACTTTGCGGAAGAACTCGTCTAGACGCGATATTTACTCCTGTCCGCTTTTAAATGTTAGTTTAGTGTAAACATTCCATTTCACGATGTAAGCTTTTATACACTTAAGTTCTTAGTATAATTACAACGAACCACTGTAAAACGTATTGTTATCCTACCATTGTTAAAGTACAGCATTCTGTAACACAAATAAAAATAATAATGATTTATTTGTTATAATGATTAATTTAACGATCACTATTGTGCTTTAACAACGATTGAATGTCAATGTTTCTTTGAAATTTTGCTAGAGTCCTAAGAGTGTAAAAGCCTAGATGATCAAAGGGAATATTTATTCTAAATTAACATGGAATTGGCCGGAAGTAAATTTTGTATGTAAGCGAGTTCTTACTCTAGTGATGAATTCAGATGTGTAGCCACGGGGCGGGCGATAGGGGCCCTGCCCTCCCAAAATAATTTCTTGGCCCCCCAAATGACCAGCTTTTAAAACATCATCGTAAAATTACCTCGCTTCAATCATTTAAAAATAACAAAGTTTACATACGGTAAAACAGTATGGAAAAGTACTATTTTACCATACAAATCGAAAAATTTTATGGTATGTCTCCCTTATGCCGATCGGAAAATAGTATGGTATACTTTTTTGTAACAGCAGATTACACCATTTAGCTACTGCGATTTATATTTGGCAGTTTGAAGACAAACGTTTTAACATGCTACTATAAATATAAACGTAACAAGTTAAGTTCTGTCGCTTTCTCACCCACCACCTTCGAACATCAATATATCACCTAATACGTACCTGGAAGATCAAAAATAGTCGGCATTGACGACCTTCTGCCAACGTTCTGAAAGGCCATGGATTCCATCGCCGTAGAACTTGGTGGGCCGTGAAGCGATGAAAGTATCAAGTGCATTTTGCACCTCTACTAGGGATTTGAACTGGCGTCCTCTAAAGTAATTGTCCAAGGAATGAGACAGGTGATAATCGGACGGTGTAATGTCGGGGGAATATGACGGATGCAATAGTGTTTCTCAATCAATGCGTAGAGTAGTGTCCTGGGTCATTCTAGCCATGTGAGGATTAGCGTTGTCCTGTAACACGAGGAACCCCTTGCAATTCGGAAGTGCTAGCTCCACAGTTTCGAAATTTTCATGCACACGGTTCAACTGCTGACACTACACATTGCATTGATGCTGTGACCAATGGTAGCAGTTCCTGATGCATGAAGACGTGAGCATTCCATCAAATACTCAGGAGGACCTTCTTCTGGTACAATGCTGGTTTCGGCTGTTCTCGAAACTGTTCATGGGATGCTAACCAATGATGACGGCGCAGTGGAGCTTCGTACAAGACCCACTTCTCATGACATGCAAGACCCTGTCCAGAATTGTCTCCTTCCTGATACGAAACAGTAAGAAACACAGATGTCTGCTCGCGTTACCTTCAAGCCCGAAGTCAAATTATATCAGACCTACAGACCCAACTTGTTGAGTTGAGTTGAGTTGATTTTGAGTTTAACGTTCCGTTCAGCAGCGAGGCTATATGAGACGTGGACCTACTGATTAACGTGGAATCCGAACCACATGAGCTCCTACCGGGACGACCCAACTTGTAGTGCTTCCCAAGTTGATGGAGGTGCTGCTGAATGGTTTCTCTACTCACACTGAATTATAGTCCCATTTCGTCACATTTCTAGTCACTGTTCCCCCCATTGCTCCCTCAAGATCGTCATTTTGGACATGTATTGGTCGTCCGGCACGTGATGCGTCTTCGAGTGTTTCGTCATCGTCCTTAAACTTGTTAAACCACCGCTATACTGTCCGCTAAGTCACGACACCTTCACCAAAGGCCTGGCATATCTTCCGCCCCGTTGCAGCGGCATTTGGCCCCAGTTTGTACTCGTGCAGCATACATGCCTTTATGCCTCTGTGGAGGTCCCATATTCACTCTGTCCTTACGCAAGTTCACGGTGTACTTGAACTGCCACAACCAAGGCAGTATGTTGGATATACCAATACCAACAACTGACCTTCGCCTTATCTCCATTCGCATTCAACTCACGGTGTGAGGGCCATTGAACACAAATCTCCACAAAAAGCGACAGAACTTTCTTGGTTGCCTTTATACTACCATAAAAGAATGGTACCTAACTAATTAGTAAGTACATTTTTTTATATGCTGCAACTAGTGTTTTAACAAACATTATTTATCAGATGAAAAATTGTTGAAAAACAACGTTTTTATTCAGTTTTCAGTTAGGATTTCATTTGCTTTTTTTTAATGCTACTTGGTGTAAAACAGGAAGTGAGATACACCTGTTAATAAAATAATTATATTTTTTAGTCACGAATAATAAATAAATATTTTTGTCAGGCAATCTTAAAGAAATTAAGTGAAATTTCAAAGAAAATCAGTCTTATGTATAAAGGTAACCAAGAAATGTTTGGGTCGCTTTTTGTGGAAGTCTGTATTCCATTGGCCCTCCATTCTCCATTATCGCCGGTTCCATTCTTTGGACAATCACCCTAGAGTACGTCAGTTCAAAACCCTAATAGAGGTGCAAAATGCACTTGATACCTTCTTCGCTTCACGGCCTACCAAGTTCTATCGCGACGGAATCCATGGCCTCCGAGAACGTTGGCAGAAGGTTATCGATGCTGATGGGAACTATTTTTGACCTTCCAGGTACGTCTTAGGTGACATATTAATATTCGAAGGTAGTGGGTGAGAAAGCGATAGAACTTCCTTGGTTAACTGTATAGATAGATTCTATGTACAAGGTCTTAAATTAAAATAGTAATGCACAAAGGTAAAATGTTTGATCAGGGGCTGTAGTTCTTGGTTAAACATAATAAAAAAAACTACCTGGAATATAATTTATGGAGAAAAAACAAAAATAAAAATAAATAAATTAATAATAATAATAATAATAATAATAATAATAATAATAATAATAATAATAATAATAATAATAATAATCTAAAAACAGTGTTTTTAGTTTTCCGGAAGGAAACCAAAATTTTCTTGTTTTTTTCATTCCTCAGCAACACTAGCTGCAACACATTTTTTGTTTCGTGCATTGTACTGCCCCCCCCCCCTTCCAAAAAGACGGGCTCCTTTTACGTAAACCTGCTGGTTACACTCCTGGATAACTCCCCAGAAAAGTCTTGGCAAATAGACTTATCGTTGGTTTTTTACTTCTATCAAAATCTATTTAAAATAACTTGGAACTATACGGTGTTATTAATCATGCTTCGTTTCTTAAAAATCCTCCAGCATCCTGAACTTACCCTGACTGCACCACTGATCAACACTACTCCAAAATCAAATTTGCGAAATACAAGTTTTGAGGAAATCTCATTTAATGATCCACAACTTACTGTTAAGTCAAAATTTTGACACAAATATTTTTATTAAATATTTGGATTCTAAGAGAGAATTGTGTGCTGCAATGAGGTAAAAATATCACAAAATATAACAAATTCGTGATTTTTCCTACTGCAGATAGGGTCTAATATAATATGAAAAGTCCAAGAAATATCAACATGAATTCGGTGATGTAAGGAAGATATTATATTTTTGGCATAACTTTTAGCATAACTCCCCTACCCCCATACGATGCGCCCCTTCATCAATGTGGCATGATAACAAAAAAAAAAAAAAAAAAAAAACTTGAGGCAGGAACTAACTATGTCCCAAGATTAATTTTCACTTGGAGCTGACCGTATGGAATTAAAGAGCACCAAAACTGTCTGCCAATCAATGTAGGAACCCCGAAAACTATAGATTCGACATTAATTTTGGTCTTTTTCGATATTTTTTACATGTCGCCATTTCACCCCTGGGTGCTAATATGGGGGCTTAAAATCGGACTTAACTCGACATCGGGAGTGTCACTGTTGATCTAAGCGACCTCGAAAACTATGGATTCGACACCAATATCGGCCGTTTTCGGTCATTTTTATGTCTTCTCCTCCTATTCGTCCATAAGTATGCTAAGGGGTTTTTATTCCGACAGTACTCTTTTTTCGGACTGTAAGTAATATGTGTATCACGTTTGGTTAAATTTTCTCAATGCATTCCAGAGTTATGTTAGAGCATACACATACACACTTACTTACATTTCTAAATATATAATGTATAGCGAGTTAATACAAATAGAAACGAAAATCGAAACGTAAATATACTTTATTCACTGTTTAAGTGAATCACAATAGATTTGCGAATTCAGAGGCAAAAACTTGTATTTCTTCCATCCATTCGGGAAAAGAAAACAACACGCAAAATAAGTTTTGTCCACAATTATATCTTAAAATCAACATCTTTATTTCACTTCAAGAAGCGTTATTTCTGTCTCTTTATAAAATTCTGCGTTTTTTACACTGCAGCAAGTTATTCTTATTTTTTAGGGTTAGGAAAAAATTCGTACCCCCTGGAGAACCATGTAAAACCTTTAAATTTAAAATTTGGTTGAGATATATTGAACAGTACAGCCTCTAGGCGAATGCACATCAGGACGAACAGACAGACAAATGTCGAAAAATTACGTCATACACAGAGAAAAATCCGTTCTCCGGACAGCGGTATATTGCACAAATATACGGCATCCTCTTGCTTACTATAGAAATCCGTACGAAGCATAGGTTATCCGTATGCTACATAGGCACTGCCCTTAGATGTTACATCATGCCGTTGCAGGATGTCTGCCATCTAACAGTTTTCCGTATATCACATACATATACTTATGTTACCTTCGTCAGCTATATGTTATATACGTCCATTTGTATGTGAAATCCTGATCGCCTACATTGTTTCATACAGAAAGTACGTATAAATGGAACACTTATACAGAAAGTATTATATGTAAAACATGCGTTTTCAGTTATACATCTGCTGTACGTTAAGTCCAAAAACTACAGGAATTACACATGTAACCTATCTTTTTAAGTACGCCACCTACATTTTTTTCTCAGTGTATTATTTTCTAGTTCTTCACCTTTTCCACTTCTCTTTGGCAGGTTTACCTTTTGGGATGATTTAATTTCTTATTCTTTTATGGTTCTCCTTTAGCCTACTTTTTAATCTCCTTCTCTCATCCATTAATTCAAGAATTTCTTTGGTAGTCCATTCTTTCTTTTCTATTTTCTCTGCATAATCTAATACTTCCTTTGCAATAGTAACTAATTTAGTTTCTATGTATGATAATTTCTGGTTAATTTCTTCTTTCGTTGGTTCTTGTGCTCCCATCATCGCAAAATATTTTCGAATTACTCTTTTCTTCAGCTTGTTTGTATTAATTCTTTCATATATATCTTCTCTTCGCCAACATTTTAAATTTCAGCTTACTCTTCATTATAATTAAGTTGTGACCACTGTCCACATCTGTTCCTTGGTAGCTTCCACAGTACTTTGATATAGGAGTTCTCAACCTTTTCCCACAGGCATACCACCAAAGCATATTAATTATTATTGTTAGAGTTATTATTATTGTTATTTCAAGTGTGACCTTGCTGGCGCTGCTGTCGATATTGTTTTCCGCTACCTTCCTTGATAGAGGAAGAACAAGTTGCTGTAGCCGATATTCTTCAATAGTTGGATGCGGACAGTGTTGCCACATTGAATTACTTCATGGGCTTCGCTGTGCACTGTCTTGTTAGCCATTCTAAGTAGCCTAACATTTTCACTCGCCAAGAGCAAACGACTGAATGACAAATTGGCAACACAGCTGAGGTTATTCACTTCTTTCCCCTAAATAAAGGGAGAGTTTCCTCCGTCAGAGGGTGGCGGAAATGGGTCCGATGTTTGTTTCACAAATTTTCCGAGGGTACATTTGAAATAGAAAGGCTCTACTGTAAATTGTAATTACCACCAACAGTGGCTCGCGTACCACAGGTTGAAAGAAAAGTCCTGTTTGATTAGCATTACGCAAATGAGCCTTATAAGATGGTAATGTTAGTACGTCCGTCCTCCGTTATCCACACGGTAACTCTTGAGCAAAAGCAATTTATTATTATTATTATTATTATTATTATTATTATTATTATTATTATTATTATTATTATTATTATTATTATTATTATTATTATTACAGGAAGTTAGGGAATAGTCGGATAATATGAAATACCTCATTATCTCGCCTATGATGTGTTGCTTCCAAGCAGAGGGGAAAAAAACTACTACCTCGCGTTCCCATGATGCTCTACACTGTACCATATTATAATATTAAGGAATTTGAAAAAGATAAGAGTATATTGAAATAGGGATTAAAAAACATAGTTGTAAAACTGCATTTGATGTTGTCTATTGTCTGTATACAGACTTAACGACAATAAAAATATTCTATTCTATTCTACAGTCAGTCTTCTTGTGATTGTGACATTCGTTGTGTTGGTAGACATGAAAATCTGATTTCTTATTCCTGAAAACTTTTACAGGTAAGTCTTTTACAACCTGTATTTTCCTATTGAAATATAATAGGACAACAATTCTTTGTTTACTATGACGTTGGATATAGAGTGATAGTTTGATAAGCGCCATTATCCTATACGCCTTCGAACGAGTTTAACAGCTCTTTCGTTTCCAAGATGGCGTGGAGGGCAATATGGAATACCCGCAAGAAAAGCATGGTATCCCATATTCCGTATGGTATTCCGATTACAAAAATATCTATCAGAGATTGGGCAATCAAACATACATTTATAATGACAACAATGCTAAGTGTATTTTTTGTTACAACAAATTTTCTGATGATACAAGGAGTGAGCTTTGGGCCCAGTGTTCATCATGTTTAATGTAAGCACACAATGACTGTGCCGATCCAGAAGCAGAGCATTATATTTATGACTTGCGAGTAATCACATTGAGTTATGGCTTAAAATTAAGAATTTTCATATGTTGTCACAATATTCATTGTATGTTCAACAGAAAACTCATTTCTTTTCTATATAGCATTTGTATTCCATATTACCCGACTATTTCATATTACCCTCCAAAGTGGTTTCTTTACAAATTATAAATTTTGTTCACCCCTGGAACGAAACTTCTTTATCAAGATACCCATAAATAAAGCCAAATATGAAGGCTTATACTTGTTTTCCTTTTTGTTTCAATGTCCATAATACCCGAACTTCCTCTATTATTATTATTATTATTATTATTATTATTATTATTATTATTATTATTATTAGTAGTAGTAGTAGTAGTAGTAGTAGTAGTAGTAGTAGTAGTAGTAGTAGTAGTAGTATTCTAAACTTATTTGTTACTGTTTCTTCTGTTGTTCTAAGAAGAGGGAGTTTGAATATTTTTTTCTTTTCTGTCTGTATCTGATAGAGCGAATCAATGTAAAGTAATGATAAAGTAAGTTTGAAATCTTTTCTTCCAGTTTATAGTCCCAGGATTATTCCCCTTAGGCTAAGGGAGACGGATGATTAAGGCAAGTGATAGATAATGGAAGAATTGGTGGAATGAGAAAGTGGGAGAAAACGGGAATAAACGCTGAGAAAACCCATGAACACGATGTTGTCTACCACCAGCTTACTTGGCCGGGAATCGAGTCAGGGACCCCACATATCAGAGAGAAACGCTGTACCACTGAACCTCAAAGTAAATTTGACAACTGACGATTTAAGAACTATTTTTTTTTTTTTATTTTTTAATGTAAAGAAAAATTATTAAAGAAATAATACTCAATATTGAAAACAGCAAAACAAACAAAACAAGAAAACTTTCGTTGCTACGTCATCAAATAAAGTTGGAGAAACCCTGTGCTAAATAGTCTGGTATAGTCAGACGGAAACTCCCAAAAGATATATTTTTGTCAGCATTTTTTCTTGTTGAATACATAATAAAAGGGAAAGCTTTTATCAGAATTTTAAGCTCTTGATTCTCTCACGTACACCATAGATAAGAAGTATTATCTGAGGCAGCGTTTCGATAATTTTGACGTGTTATTATGAAGGGCGGGAAATTCTCAACGCATAACATTGATGATAAGAAGAGAAAGGCTACTTGTTACCAAGCTACGTATGTGTTTTGTGTTAAAACTTCCAGGTATATCTAGGAATAATAATAGCGTAGGTCAGTAACAAATGATATATACGAGTATTTCTTGTTATTAAGAAGCTTTCACCAGCAAATTAAAGAGAGAAGAAAAAGGTCAACTATTTGACACTTTCAAATCAAGTTCATTACAGTAACACTAAAGCAGCTGGGCGAAACTTATCCGCTGTCATCACTAATCTGAGAGTTATAATTATCGCTCTTGTCACAACAACCGTTAGATATGGAATATTACAATGAATGCAATGAGGAAGAAACAGCTGTGTGTAGGCGTTGGAAACGATGAATGGAAACTTCCTATTTCAAACATTTCATCGTTCACTGAAGGAGATGTTCCGTGGGAGTGGCGTAGTCGCTAAGCCGTCTACCTAACCTACCATACTAACCGAACTGGCGTAATCGGTTAGGTGTCTACTTCACCTACCATACTAATCGGGGTGGCGTATTCGGTAAGGCGTCTACCTAACCTACCATATCAACCGGAGTGGCGGGAGCCGCGGTGGCTCCGTAGTAGAGTGTTTACTTCTGGTGCATGAGGTCTTTGGTTCAATCCCAGCTCATTTGAGTTTTGTGGTGGACAAACACCGTATGGGGGGTTCTGGGGTTCTCCCTTTTCCTCTCACTTTCTTCATTCACCCATTTTATCCATTTCTCATAATCACCGTCTCCTTTAGCCTAGCCAGCATAATCGTGGGACGTAAAATTTAAAAACCTTATTTTACCAACCGGAGTAGCGTAGTGGTAAGGCTTCTATCTAACCTATTTTAGCAACCAGAGTGACGTACCTATGTAGTCGGTATCCGTCTATCTAATCTACCATGCCAACCGGGGTGGCGTAGTCGGTAAGATGTCTACTTAACCTACCATACCAACCGGGGAGGTGGAAAGTAATATCATTCTACATGTGTTCCAATGCGGTTCTGCGGTTCAACAAGCATCTCTAAAATGAGTTCCTGGCGACCTGTGCTTTACCAGTTATTATATGACACTTTAGCTCGAGATGGGAACTTGGTTGTAAAATTAAGGGTTACTGCCCACGAAAGAGAACAATGGCCCATCATATGGCCTCTAGTTGAATGATGTGCGGTCAGAACATCTTGTACAATCATCATTATTACTGGTTTTCCAAACAAGTGTTTATTTATTACATTATAAAACTAGTAAAACCAGTGGAGATTTTTATTACTATTATTATTTACTGCAGCCAGCAACTCAAGCAGGATTTTTTTTTTCAAAGCGGCAAAATACCGTGAGAGAAACGCAATTGCGAATGCATACACACATCTAAATGCACAAGTGTACATAGACATGCATATTACTTAACGTTAAATATACTTAACAGACAAATTCTGACCAAAGCATATATTAACTAATAAATAATAGAGTTACAGTTTCGGCAAATTAACTTTGCCTTCATCAGACACATTATGTGTCTGATGAAGGCAAAGTTAATTTGCCGAAACTGTAACGTTATTATTTATTAGATATATATGCTTTGGTCAGAATTTGTCTGTTAATTTATACAAGAAGTTCCAAAGCTAGAATGAGTGGTATTCAGTTAAATATACTATAGTACTGTAGTATTTAACTTAAATATAGACCTAATGTGTAAGTTATTAAATTTAATATGTTTTGACGTATGTTTCGAACAACTGAACTATTTGCTAAAACCCAGTGCTGGATACATATCTTTTCATGCTCGACCCTAGTCTTAGGAACTAAATACACGTTTCTGATTGGTTACAGTTTGCGATTGTCCAAACCTTTTGGTGCATGTATTGTGTATTAAAATAATAAAAGAAAATTGTTACTTTGTGTGTTGATAAAAATAGAAGGATAATTATGTTTGGGTTACATTTCGTAAGAATATGAGGCGTATTATATTTTCACGCGTTACACTAAAGAAAATTATACAATTTTGTCACAAGGAAGCGGGTGAGGTTCGAAGTTGGACCACCCGAGTGTGACGTAATGTCACGTGGTATTATCATGAGGGCAAAGGTGGAACAAAACGAGGCCTGCGGGGCATCTAGCCCCCTTCGCTCGCTGATGCTTGCTCAGTTATGTTTCATAACGTAAGTAAATCACTTTTTATGCATGAGCGTTATGTACAAGGCCAAATAAATATTATTTTTATCTTACTATAATGTTAAAAATGTTATGAAAATTTAAAAAATACAAAATTTTTTTGAACCGAGTTTGAACCCACGTCAAACGCGATTTTCATTACTAGCCCGTTCGTTAGTACACTCGGCCACGAGGACCAAGAGTAGAAGGAGTATGATTTGTGCTATATGTATGGTACGTGGCAGAAACGGATAACTTCAACCAATCGGAACCGTGTGTTTAGCTCATATTCCTATGGCTATGGCGATTAAAATATATGGACGATTGCCCCCTTGCTCCACTCTGCTGGCAGCAATGTTGCAAAATACATATTAATTTGTGGTATTAGTTATTATTTTGAAGTCTTAGAAAAGACGGTATATAAATGCACAACTACTAAACTTGCTTAGTAACCAAGAGGTCCTACCTTCGAACTATCATTCTAATCCTAAAATGTTACCTTTACTTCAAGGATTACGCAGATATAATTTTATTTAAAAAAGTTCTTCCATTATCGCTGTTTCCAGTATGAAAATAGCCCTCCAGGTGTATCTGGAACACTGTTAATACAGAATACAAAATTAATTAATTAAATTGTCAGAAACATTATTATTATTATTATATCTTCATCTATGCAATATTAAATGTTATAAAATCAAAGATGTAAATATTTAAGCCAGAAAAGCGATATAGCCCCCTCAAAAAAAAGAAGAAAAGAACAGAATTTTACCTAATAATAGCGATAATGACATAAAAGTTAGAACTATGGCAACCTTGTAAAACATGAAAGCCCACTGTCAAACATCATGCACAATACTAAGTAATCCGCTTCCACATGCAGACAAACATACCATCACTTAACTGTTCAGACAGTCTATTTCAATAGAGACATAACATCTGCAAATACACATAACAAATTACAAAACACATAAACAATGCTGAAGCACAAGAGCCATTCCTCTTTACAGACAAACAATGCTTTACAACAGACCATATATCATGTCTCCAATTGTGGACTAAAGTACAAACACAGATTATGACATTTACATCATCTAGTTATGAATGATACTCACAAGGTGCGAAAAGCACATATGGTGAAAACCATCATGCAATTGCTGTGAGTGAATTACAGGCCAACACGAGGGGGTAAAGTTTGGATTTACAATTGGAATTGAGATACCGGGAAGGATCAAAGTGGTGTAGGATACAAACACAGAAGAAGGTAAATAGAAATTATACGTAAAACTGCTGATGTGAGATGAATAAAGTAGCCACAATGCGGACAACTAACTGATCGGGTTCCGTCAGGTTTGATCTCGGTTCCTTCAACAGAGTAAAAGTTGCAACATCTTCAAAAAGATCCCTTTCGAAACCAATAAAACAATGACAAGAAGAGTCTCTTTGTTCTAGTGTATGACATTATATATATTTTAAAATTATGTATTTTCAGATTTATGTTATATATTTCTTTCCCTTGGATATGTGCTCAAAGTTATTGCAATCGAAAAAGACATTTTGAAGCGAAAATAGAAAATACTTTCTGACCCAACACTCCTTCACAGAAACTTCAAAATCAAAGTTACTAGTTTGTAGTATTCTAAACAATATCTCGCTACGACAAGCTCAGATTCAGTACAAACCAAGTTAGATAAATCGGCTTTCGGAAACCATCTGAAAATCCGGACTTTTTTTTCTATCGCCATCCTTTCATTACATGTTGCCGTTCTTATCTATTATATAAAAGAGAACGTACAAAATCCTTTGTTCCCTCATCACGCTAATACGGCTGAACCGATTTCTTTCATTTTTGGGGGGTTATTAGGATTTGGACCCTAGATGGTTTTTATCATATCACTTTAATTTTTAATTAACAGTGTCTTGAGATAATTGACCATTCAGGTGTCCACAAATCCTTTGTTATTAGTTCATCATAGGTAAAAATAAACGTATTTATATGCAACCCGCATGACCGTTAACTCGGCGGGTTAACATAAATGACAGGCGATATACAGCGGAAAATAGCTTGAATCTTCTGTTTAAAATTTTTAAATTGATTTGCTTATTTTTACAGACACTTTTACAATATGCCAGCACCGGGATGACCGCAGCGAAGCGGGGCGGGTTAACATAAATGACAGGCGATATAATGTTAAGATTTACTGCAATCTACTATGGTTTTTATCATATCACTTGAAAGCGAAAAAGTAAAAATTATCTAAGTAACAAAGTTTATTGCGTTCCGGGGTGACCGCAGCGAAGCGGGGTGAACGCTGCTAGTTAAGATATATTAAGAGTCTTCATCCCGGCGAAATTAAAATACCGCTAATTTTACAGTAATTATGTGATATCTTCAAATAGATAAAAGATAATCGAAATGTGGAAAAAGAGCGTCCTAGACAATATCATTTTACATGAGATACCGTTATCACGACTCACTTATCTGCTTTCGATTTCGAGCCATTTTGAAAATCGGCATTTATTTTCGCGTTTCTAAACAGCTGAAAACGGAAAGCCACTAGGTGACTTGTGATAACGGTACCTCACGCAAAATAATATTGTCTAGGGCGCTCTTATTCCATATTTCAATTATCTTTTATCTATTTGAAGATATAACATAATTGTTGTAAAATTAGTGGCATTTTAATTTCGCCGGGATGAAGACTCTTAACAAATCTTAAAATTTTATGGCTGTTAGGATCAAACAATTCTTCAATATTGATATTATAACTTACGATGGGAAAAAATCTATTTTTCACATATATCTTTTCCTAATGGAATGTTCTTTATGAACCTGTTTTTAAGCCTTCCTCTTTGAAAGAAAAAATACATATTAACGAATTAAATTCGACTTAACAATGGTACTTACTGACAGTGTGTCTTTCATATATGTTTTTTGGGGGGCACTGCCAGCCGGGAGCTCTGAGACTGCCCTCCGGAAGAGACAAAAAAATACTTAATTAATATAATAATAAATGGAATAGTACCAGCAGTGACTCCCGAAATACTAAGTGTGCCCCCTCGGAACATTATTTCTGAAAGAAACACTGCTTACTGAATGCAATTTTGAATAGAACCGCAGCGCCCACTCGTAGCGAATTCTGAGTTAATTCTGCTAATTTTAAAGTTGATATATTAAGTGTGTAATTTACTTAAGTTTCCTTTGATGAAATAAACATTTTTTCACATAAAGATTATTATTATTATTATTATTATTATTATTATTATTATTATTATTATTATTATTATTATTATTATTATTATTATTATTATTATTATTATTATTAAAGTGTACGAAAAGTGTATTAAACTGCTTAACAAACATTCTCAATCTTTCTGTTTAATGTTCAGGAATTACACTAAAAATAAAAGATATAGGCCACCGTACTAAATTTTCTCGTTCCTTAAACAAAATCACGTTGTTTTGCAGTTATACATGAAGCAATTTTCTTGTGAAATACGAAAAAATATATAAAATGTTTTTGGAAAATTTCCACTTAAAGAAGTCAAAAAGTAAATTAATCCTTGTAGATTTTCCATAATAAACGACTCATGCCATATGGTTATGGTTGTTAATAAAATATTTTTTTTTATAAAATAAGAAAACAATATGAATCATGTTTCACAAAATTGTAAGAAAAAAGCTCACCTCCAGGAGTAAACTATCCCTTGTGGATATTCTCATTGAAGTAATTTATACAATGCTACCAGAGTATCCGTTCTTCGCACAGGGAGAATACGTTTCATTCTAGAGATAAAGGGCAATGGAGGCTGAGTCTGGATTTAAACGGCATCAGAAGTGTTACTGTTCATCTCAGCTACTCCGAAAACTATGTAATTGTGCACTAATATCGGTCATTTTCGATCATTTTTAAATACCTCTTCTTCTCCCTCTCCCCTAAATTTTAATTACTTTTACATATCTCCCCATCTCCCTCCCCTAAACTCTACCGTCAAAGTGAAAAGATAAATACCATCCCAGGCTGGAACCTCATCAATGTTGAAAATTTGATCGTGATCGGTTGGTCGGGTGATTCAAGAGGTACAAAGTCACAAAGATAGTGAGTTTCAATATTAGATTATAGGAATAGTAATGAAATATTTATTATTGAAATATGTACAAAAATATTTATTATTGAAATATGTACAAAATCGGCAGAGTCGCTTTTGAAAAAGTAAGCTGAAAGGAAACTCACCTCAAAGAGTAAATTGCTAATTGTGATTTTTTTTTTTTTTTTTTTTTGTAACAAGTAATTGTGCAATATTGTAAAGCAATGTGAGAAATGATAAGAAATTTAGAAACTCGAATAAATTTGAGATCGATCAATCTAGACCTCGAAAGTACAATTCACGAAGCTATCAGGGAGATATTTCCAGAATGTGAGGTCATTGGGTGTTGATTCTATGTGGAGCAATTTTGGTGAGAAAAAAAATCCTGGGCAACAAACACTTAGATCGAGACTACTTGAATCTGTATGGGTAGGTACCATACGTGATTTCACATCAAAAATTTTTGCTTGTAATTTCAACATTACAAAACTAAGCAAAGTTGATTTCTTTGCGACGTCACTGCTTTTAATAACAGATAACATATCACACCTATTATTATTCTTATTTATTGATTTACAATATCATAGGCGAATATTCGGTCCCAACAGGAACGGGAATGGGGAATGCCGGAAACCTCCTAACGAAAAACTGCATAATTTATACCGTTTACCAAACATTCATGAAATCTAGAAAGCTTGGGTGGGGTAGATCATTTAGCCAGAATGACAAAATTACGAACGTTTTCAGAATTTTAACTGGAAATCCAATCAGATAACGATCATTAGGAAGACCTAGGAGCGGATGGGAGGACAGTATTAAGAAGAATCTCTGAGATATAGGAATATAAAGCGGAAACTGGATCGTATTGGCTAAGGACTGAAGCCAATGGAGAACTTTTGTGAACATGGCATTGAACTTTCGGGTTCCATAGACCATTGAGTTAGTTTGTTAGAATATCATAATAATTATATGCTTCGTTTTATTTAGGGTTCCACGTAAAATGTGGGCTTCAGAACTCCCAGCAGTTCCTCGGACAACGAATAGGGGGAAAAGCATTTCACAAACACTACAATGAAGAGTTCTACTCGCCGTCTCCAGACATTCATCAGGTGATTTCATCCGCTTTAAAGATACAGTCAGAAACAAAATCGAAATTACAATCAACTGCAAAAGAAGAAGTCAGTGCACAAAGGGAGGACGAATTGAGAAGACAACTTCATAGAGAAACAGTATCAAAAACTTAAAAATTGTAGATATTTAGAATATGAGGCAGGATGCCAGTGGCGATGCGATGTAACCCGGGGTCAGGGGACCTAGAACCCCCAGTTTTTTGAGTGGCAAAATAATTTAAGCTAATATATATATATATATATATATATATATATATATATATATATATATATATATATATATATATATATATATATATATTTATTTATTTATTTAAAGTTTATAGAAAACTCATGATATACCTATCATAGTCTGGGTTTTGGCTGCTCCCCCCCAGTTTTACCTTCTAGATCCGCCACTTGAGAATACAAGAAATTCCTAAAAACTGTAGGGTTAAAATTACAACCAAGGAACCATTGAAAGCTTGACGGAAACATGAATAAACTTAACACTTACTGTGCTATATAAATTGGTATGAAAATTGTATCTTACTACATTTACTGGTCAAATTACATTTTTTAATCCTTAAGAAAACTACTATTTTGTTTCAAATTTCTTTCTCTCTTGTTGTTTAAAGAAAACACTCGTTTTGCGCACTGATTTTAAAGCTATCAAAGTAGCAACGTTGGATCAAGATCTATGCCCAAAACAAGACATGATAGTTGTGTGCAATCCGAGATCTTAGAGTGTGCAATTCAGTTGGGCCGTTATAATACAAGTTATTGTTGTTATTGTTTCAACTACACTCATTTTCTGTAAGTTGGCCACTTTTGAAAGGGACATAACGTGGCTAACATAAGTAGGTTTCAATATATTAAATAATTACATAGAGAAATTTTAAGATTAATTTTTACTTTTGCTATATTCTGGGAAAATGTAGGAAAGTAGAGGCGCAACTGATGAACGATCAAAAATCAAAATTTCACAACTCATAAAAAAAATTGTTACGTCAAGATCGAACAGCCCATCGTGACCTGTTCTTTCATCATCTTGTCTTGTCTAACTGTCGGTTGCTTTTGTCACAACTATTGAGTTTTGCTGTCTGTTGAATAGAATGTTGCAAATTTCCCACGCTTTTTAAAATTGTGTATTTACCTTGTTTTACTTGTTTCGTCTCGAATTCGAAACAAAAACTCTTTGAGACGAGGCAGGCATATATTTTCAAGATGAAATAGCATTTTGTTGAAACAAGACATCTTTAAGTATCATCTAGTGCACATTTCTACTCCCAAATGCGAAATATATATATATTTTTTTTAATTGGTTCAACCGGTTCCTTATTTTTACCATTGTATGAATACAGCATGGGGAAATTATAATATTATGGAAATAACACCATATTTTCCCCACCCCCTTAGAAGCAGAATTTTTGAGAACTTTTCTTCGTACATATATATATCGAATTTTATCTGCTCAAATTCAGGGGCTCCTCACATTTACTACTCTTGACCGTAAATAATGAACTCCCTCGTCACTTAGGATACACATTTTAAAAATTCTAAAGAGCCTGTGGTCTTTTCCCACAACTACCTAAAAGCATACCAAGATATCAGTTCGCAAGCCAACAGTGTGAATTTGTATACATGACAAGTAGATAAACAAATATTGAGCTTTAAATGTAAGATATCTGGAATATACCTAGGTAGAACGAATTAATAAAACTCTACATTATTTTCATATTAAAAATTTTGACTCAAATTACTCTAGTTTCATAATGCGAGAAATTTTCTAAAGCGAATTAATCTCATAAGTCAAGGTATACTAAATTCATCACTATTAATATAAATGCAGTTGTTAGTACTGAATAATTGCTATATTTGACTAGAAAATGTGTCAAAACAAATAGACTAGCAAGAGAATAGAGAGGCTAAAGACACTTGGAGAGAATTGAAAGGATACATTTCTATATTTAAAATATCTATAAACCTATCTTGTTCTCCAGATAGAGATAAACGGGTCAGGTTCTTACGAAGAACAAGAGAAATGGAACGTCGTCTTGGATCTTTTTTTAAGTACAAGGAGTCAAGGACGACGACCTTCTTAAGATGTCATATAACTTGTTTTGGAGATGTAATATAAAGCTCGTTGGTTCGTAGACCTCTCTCAGACGGAGAACTCTTGCTTCAAAGTGAAGACTTACAACATTTCTATCTGCAAACAGCGTTTGTTCGTAACTCTCTCTCTAATATATATATATTTGTAGGGTATTTGCTTTTTACTTCTATTTTCAGTTCTGATATTTCGTACTGTATAAAGGATGTTGATATACACTAATCCAAGTAAAATGATCCCTGATAATTCATAAATATAGTATTAAGGTTTGAGTTTTCAATATTCTTATCAATAAATGTGTACTCTGTTCCTTTAAGTATAAAATTTTATAATTAATGAAATTTGGTGTATAGTATTTCTTTATCCGAAGTATAGATTTCTGAATGGTACCACATTTGCTAGAAATGGGGCATCAGCATACCCCATACCCTCTTTAGGGATAGCCATTTCTAAATACCTTAGAAATGAGCTGTAAAGTAAAAAAAAAAAAAAAAAGCGATACAAGTAAAACATTTTACAACACCTAACCTAATATCAAATAGGGCCTACATTACCTAATACCTTACAGTCTTGTAAATGAGCTCCATACCCTGTTGTTTATTTCGGCGAAAATATTAATAGCTCTTTCTTTGGATTCAGGTATCCTACAAAGCTTCCACACCAAGTTCGTTATTGTAAGTGTTCGTAATTCAGAGAATGTCCGTAATTCAGGAAGTGTTCATAATTTGCCATTCTGTTCGTTAAGTAAGTTTTCACTCTTTTCAGGGCACTCAATGAATGTTTTCAAAAAACTGAAGTTGATGGAATGCTCAATACCATATTTAGGAGCTTTGTTGTCTCCAGGGGTGTAGCCAAGGGGGGCCCATCGGGGCCAGGCCCCCCAAATGGTTTCCTGGCCCCCCAAATGACCAGCTTTTAAAACATCATAGTAAAATTATCTCGCTTCATTCATTTAAGAGTAACAAAGTTTATTGACAATTAATAATTTGTGGTAAAATAGTATGGAGAAATATTGTTTTTCCATGCCGATCGAAAAATAGTATAGTATCTCTTCCTTATACCGATCGAAAAATAGGATACTTTTTTGTGAAAGCAGATTACACAATTTACTGCGATTTATATTTGACAGTTTGAAGACAAACGTTTTAACAAGGTATTACAAATAAAGCCATAAAACAAAGGTACTAAACTGATTTGTAAGTACAGTATATTTTTATATGCTTTAAACAAGTGTTTTAAAAGACATAGAGGATGGAAAATTTGGTGAGAAACAATGTTTTTATTCAATTTGGATTTTATTCGCTCTCTCTTTTATTTCTACTCTGTGTAATAAAATAATTATGTTTTTTTTTTTTTTTTGCACAAATAATAAATAAATAATTTTGTCAGGAAACCTAAAGAAATTAAGTGAAATTTCAAAGAAAATCAATCTTGTGTAGATAGGTTCTGTATACAAGGTCTTAAATTTAAATATAAAGGTAACCAAGAAAAGTTTTGTTGCTTTTTCACCCACCACCTTCGAACATCGATATGTCACCTAACCTGGAAGATCAAAAATAGTCCCCATCAGCATCGACGACCTTCTGAAAACATTCTGGAAGGGCATGCAATCCATCGCGGTAGAACTTGGTGGGCCGTGAAACGAAGAAAGTATGAGGTGCATTTTGGACTTTTACTAGGGATTTGAACTGGCGTCCTCTAAGGTGATTGTCCAAAGAATGGAACAGGTGGTAATCGGACCGTGCAATACCCGGGGAATATAGTGGTTGCAATATTGTTTCCCATCCAAGGCGGAAAATGGTGTCCTGAGTCATCCTAGCCACGTGGGACTTAGCGTTGTCCCGTAAACCAGGACCCATTTGCAATTCAGAAGTGATGGCTCCAGAGTTTTGAGTTTTTGTTGAGCACAGCTCAACTGCTGACAGTACACAGTTGCATTGATACTCTGACCAGCTGGTAGCAGTTCCCGATGCACGATACACCAAACACACAGAAGGACCTTCTTCTGGTACAGTGCTGGTTTCTGCTGTTTTGAAATCGGTTCATGGGGTGCTAACCAATGATGATGGCCCTGTGGAGCTTTGTATAGAACACACTTTTTATCACATGTTAACGCCCTGTCCAGAAATGGCTCCGAAACAGTAAATAAACACAGGCGACTGCCGCGTTGCCTTCCGGCCCGGAGTCAAAATATGAGAGACCCATCGACCCAACTTGTGCTTCACAAGTTGATGGATGTGCTGCCGAATGGTTTCACCACATACTGAATTGTGTTCCCAGTTCCTCTTTGTACATGTGTTGGTCCTCTGGTACGTGGTGTTTTCGGGTGTTTCGTCATTGTTCTTAAACTTGTTAAACCATCGCTGCACTGTCCGCGTAGTCACGACACCCTCACCAAAGGCCTGGCATATCTTCTGTCCCGCTACAGCGGTGTTTGACCTCCATTTGAACTCGTTCAGCATACATGCTCTTATGACGCTCTGTGGATGTCCCATGCTCCCTCTGTCTTTACGCAAGTTCACGGTGTGTCTGAATTGCCACAACCAGGTAGTATGTTGCATATACCCACACCAACAACTGACGTTCGCATTATCTCCACTAGCATTCAACTCACAGTGTGAGGTCCAATTGAACACAGACCTCCACGAAAAGGGACAGAACTTTCTTGGTTACCTTTATAGTTATGCACAAAAGTATAGCGTTTGGTCCCGGGCAGTAGTTCTTGATTAAGCATAATAAAAACTATCTTGAATATAATTTATGGATAATAATAATAATAATAATAATAATAATAATAATAATAATAATAATAATAATAATAATAATAATAAGCTAAAATAGTGTTTTTAGTCTTCCAGAAGGAAACCAAAATTTTCCTTTCTTTCAGGCCTCAAAAACACTAGCAGCAACACATTTTTGGGCTTTGTACATTGTAGCTGGCCCCCCCTCAAAAACGACGCCCCCCCTACACAAACCTGCTGGCTACACCCCTGGTTGTCTCCCTGATATACGCTTTGAGGTTCATTACTGAGAATATATTTCAAGTATTCGGGAAGAGAAATGTGTTGGTTACTATCGGAACATAAGTTGAAAAGTTCATTCTTAAGCTGATCTGAGCAAAAAGTGTTAGGAAAGGTGGATATCAAGTCATTCAGTTTGTCGTATGGAAGAATTTGTTGATATATACTAAATTTTCTATAATTTATTAGTTCTACAATTTTAAAATGCACTATGATCACTAAACATAACAGTGAAGTGTAGTGGTACAGTGTTGCACACTGTTGGAGGTACATGTGCCGAAAATGTACAATGGAGAAGTATATGTGGAAACAAAGGATAATAAAGGAATGCATTAGAAAAAAAGTAAGGATTTTGCAATATACTTCTGTAGCCCCGATGAATAAGCAGACAACTCGCGAAACCAAATTGATTCGCGCGAGGAAAGAAACGTGTGTTCTCTAATTCTGTAATGGTTCTCCAGGTTATCTTATCAATATTTGTAAGAGTACTTTTCTGGTTGGTGTCTTTAGTGTTAAGTGATATAAATTCTTTTACTTCCTCTCCTACATACCAAATGATTATGTTTGTACACTGTAATATTATCATATTCACATTGGAAATATGATTATTTTATTACTACCTTCGTTTTTAGTCGGACCGAATAGCGGTGTAGTCTAGAAGGTTAGACAACCGACATATTAGGCATCGCGGGTTCCAATCCCGCCTCGAACATGTTTTTGTTGTACTTTTCAACTTACATTTCATTGTTATCTTTCTCTTTCATAGTGATTCGGATCCCACTTTGCACTCCTATATAGCTTCGGAGCTGACGCAGGACGTAAAGATGGCATCACTCAATTTCGTTTTTCAAATACATCAATATTTTGTGACACTGCTGACATTTTGCTATGTTATACTATCTGTGTTATGTATTTGAACTAAATTCATAGTATGAGACCCAGATTATTTTATTACCATCTGTTGCCACATTTCAGACTTCTCCATTGCACATTTTCAGCACGCGTAGCTCCAATAGTGTGCAACACTGTACCACTACACTTCACTGTTATGTTTAGTGATAATAGTGCATTTTAAATTTGTGCACACTTGTATATGGTGCTATTTCAAACAAAATATTTTATGCTGAGTTGGCAACACTGATTCACCTATGGAAACCCTGTTTATGGTTTTCAATAGAGCATTTTGTTTTCATTATATTGTGCAACTTTTGTTTTGATTGTTTTAACGGTTTTCAAGATATTTACTTTAAACGTACATAATAATTCCATGATAATTTTTTGGCTATTCAAATTTTGAAGCCCCCTAGCTCCTATCCTTCTGGTCCATAGCACCTTAAATTTTGCTTATTTTCATTTCTCATGATGGTCTATCAGATGTGCTATGTGGCAATCAGATTTTAGCGACAACTTGTGGGACCCTCCCGTGTTAGTTCTGAATACTATGATCATGATATGGTGTACATATTTCTAATAAATAAGAGCAATATTACAAGGAATTGAAATTTTGACCCTTTTCAAGTGGTTTTATTTCGAAAAATTGCATGAGTTAAGTATCAGGCCACTCACATGAAGATTTTAATTTCTTTTTACAGCAATTTAACTTCTCACACAGTTCCGGAGATATGATAAACAGTCGTAAAATCTTCAACATTGCTTAAAATTATGTAAGTGAAAGAACTTGTAATTATAACCAACATAAACTGTTGCTGTGATGCTACAGAAGCAAAAGAGAGCAAGAATATTTTTTTAAAAATTTCCCAGAAATACGTAATTTTTAAGTAGCATAGCAATCTTTAATACCCATGTTTTGTGTATGCAATGGTTTGCGATACCAAACTGCTCTAAACGACATTATGGTCTTTAGATCTATTGTAAACCATCTACGTGACTGAATTGGAAACAAAGCCTTTTGAAAAAATGTCAAAATTTCAACCCTTTGTAATTTTGTTTCTATTACTCGGAATTTATCATATTATCTTCATGATATTCGACACTAAAGTACTTCGATTGTGTATTGCATCGTTCGTCTCAGTTGCGTCATTATTGCTGTAGAAGTTACCAAAATTTGGTCCTTTGTGGATGTTTGTGATATTCTAGACTTCCTAGTTTGTAACACTGAATAACGAATGTAATATTATACATTTTCGTTTAATATTCAAATGCCTTATAATCTGACACACTGCAATTTGAAAAATATATATATATATACGTATGCGTAGTTCGTATATCGTATGCGTAGTTTTAAAGATATACTTCAAAAGTGTGCCAACTATCCCCAGTCTCCCCTACCAGGATCCAGAACCGACAATCAGGTACCCGGATCCATACCTAAAATCAAATATCCGCATCTACAACCGAAAATTGGGTGCCCGGCTCCAGAACCGAAAATCGGATACCTGAGTGCAGATCCGAGAATCCGGTCCCCGAAACCAAGGGCTGGATATCACGAAAGGTGTTGGAGCGCCAAAGAATAAATATAAATTTGATAATGCACCTGTTTATGTTGGGTTATAGCAACAATGTTAATTTTAGGGTATTGTAGGTTACGAATGATATTTCTAGATATTACTGACATCCATGACTTATCTAAGCCCGTCGTGTGTAAATGATAACGACCCTCGGTGATCACACTACCTGGAGAATTGGGGAAGGCAGAAAGGAATGAGAAAGAAAGAAAGGAAGTGGCATAGGACCATTATGTGAGATACCATCCTGGCATTTATCTAGTGTGCATAAGGAAAACCCAAGCCAAAATTCACAAATGCTTCCTTTCGGAGTTATTGGCTGCCGAAAACATGAAAAAAAAAATGAAGTTTAAAGGTCCATAGCTCCAAAACTATGGGACCTACCATAGTCGGGTCAAACCTTCACTTAGAGAATAATATGTGTGCTATCCAAAAATACATGTTTCAGAATCCTAAGGCACTCACGCAACATTTTTTTTTATAAAGATAGTTTGGCTACGTGCATATAATTTGAAGTACAGTAGAGCGTCGATTATCCGAAGTAATTGGGGGACATGGGTGTTCGGAAAACTGGTTTGTTCGGATAATCGAACTGTACATGTTTATTTGACATGCGCGGAGCGGCACGCCTCAACTCTAAGCTGGCGAAGCTGTTGCTGTGAACAGCTTTGATACTGCCGCTACTTCTACAGCCAGTGCCAAACCGACAGAAGTGTGCTGATTGTTGAAACACAGCGACTGGCGGCTTGGCCGGTCAGCAGAGCCTTATGAAGGCCCCATTAGAAGCAATGTTCCGCCAGCGGTGGCTCAGTGCGGCGACTACTGTGGGAAACTTGGTTTGGGAGTGAGGGGGATGATGGACGGTAGGGTGGGAGAGTAACAGGTGCGAGCGAGTACACAGTTCGGTTAAGCGGTCGTTCGGTTGACCGACGTTCGGATAATCGACGCTCTACTGTACTCACAAACAACCTCTATAAAATTTGTTGCGGAAGTACCGCAGGATTCTGAAACATGGATATTTGGATAGGACACATACTAATACACACATACACACATACATGGATAGGACTACTGTAGGTCCCATAGTATTGGAGTTACCGGTATGCATCTTTAACGTTCATTTTTTCATGTTTTCAGCAACATATAACTCCGCAATTAAGCATTTGTGGTTGGTCTATATTTTTCTTCTTATCTTGGTGTCAGGTATCACCTCCCAAACGTTGTCGGTGTTGTTTTGAAACACCCTGTATATATAATTTTTGTTTAATCATGAAATCGCAATGTTATATATACATGGTAAGTCAAAATTATGTTAAACCTTAACGGATAAAAAAAATATATTCAAAACCGTTGGGATGATATGTGTAGTATTTAATGTAAAGTATATTGTCCATTATTACCAGTTTACGAAAGAAAACTATCAAAAGTAGCATTTAACCCGCTTACACGCAATTTTTTAGTAGTTGTTACAATGTTCCTTATTCTGTTCTTGAGTTTATTGATACTTCCGCTCTTTCTTCCAGCATATCCCATAAACAGACATAACAAGAATATTAGTCAAAGCTCTTAGCACTTATATATAGAATACTTTTTTGTTTCAGAAATACGTATGTTTGCTCGTTGCTTAGTGCCCCGTTCAGCAGCGAGAGTATATGAGACGTGGATCCAAAGCTTATCATTGAATCCCAACCTCATGAGCTCCCATTGAGAATCGAATCCAACTATATGTGTAAGAGCAATATATGTCACCCATTACGTATATCTGAAACAAAAGAATTTTTTTTTCAAATGTTGACATAATCTTGACTAACCCTTGTATTAAAAAAAAATGCTAGTAGTTTTTAAAATTTACCATAAAATTTGGTAAAAATAGAAACCCAGCTCTACAGTAACAAATTGAAGCAATTGAGCATTGTTGTGTTGATTGTCTACCGAATTCACTAACCCTCCTATGCGTTCGGAACGTGTACATTTTGTACTGCATATAGCAGTATATTATTTTGAATATTACATGTTAATTTACATTTTGATTAGGTGCATATTGTCAATTTGGCATTGAAGAAATGCCGGGAGTAATATGATGTGTAACCTTGAGTAACGTTAATATGGTGTGCAATTACCTACAGTAGGTATATCCTTTATGAAGTTTTGATCGAGGCAAATATAAATCATTTGAACTTGCTTATAATGGTTCATCTGTGCTTTATTTAGTTTATGAGCAGAACGTCAGCAGATTAACTATGAAACTCGTAATGTGTAATTACCTGGTGTAATTTACGGGAAATTCACCCTCTTGGCACTGCTGAAAATTCAATCCATATGCAAAGTCCATATTTAGGTATTTTGTGCCTCTGGACCCAAGAAAATGTTGAGCCTCCATTTCCTTATTTGTTCGTATTCAGTTATGTGTAAATAAAAACAACACCAAAAATATGACGAAAGATGAAACATTAAAGTCTGTCCCTAGGAAGCAAAATAAAATAAAAGCAAAAATCTAAACACTGAATTACAGAAAATACAACACACAAAACTCAATAGCACTGTGATACCAACGTTGTCTCCCTTAAATTTCTCTTTCATGGATAGCCTGTTTTTTCCTGCATACCATACTCGATTTGTCTTTTAATAAGCTGCCTATGGAAATTTGCTGCCCTGGGTCCGAGCCTTTGTGGCCCTTGCGTAAATACGGGCCTAGCAATGTGTGCAAACATAATTAAAAAAGTTCTTATTCTGTTTGCTAAACTTCTGAAATGGTTGAGTTGATTTTGAGTTTAGCAACCCTTTCAGCAACGAGGCTATATCAGACGTGGACCTACTGAATAACGTGGAATCCGAACTACAAGTGCTCCCGCCAAGAATCGAACCTGGGTCTCCCACACCAACTTCTGAATGGAATTTGCCGTTATCCTTCATCTTTTTCCCTTGCCCTCATTATGCACAAGGCTACGTTTTATCATTGCGGGTTACCTTTCCAATATTGTTAGTTACTTTTAAGAGTCTTCATCCCGGCGAAATTAAAATACCGCTAATTTTACAGTAATTATGTGATATCTTCAAATAGATAAAAGGTGATTGAAATATGGAACAAGAGCGCCCTAGACAATATTATTTTGCGTGAGGTACCGTTATCACAAGTCATCGAGCGGCTTTCCGTTTTCAGCTGTTTAGAAACGCGAAAATAAATGCTGATTTTCAAAATGGCTCGAAATCGAAAGCAGATAAGTGAGTCGTGATAACGGTTTCTCATGTAAAATAATATTGTCTTGGGCGCTCTTGTTCCACATTTCGATTATATTTTATCTATTTGAAGATATCACATAATTACTGTAAAATTAGCGGTATTTTAATTTCGCCGGGATGAAGACTCTTAAGATGATTGACAGGATGATGGTAGTCTGAAAAGATAGCTAATTTATGCTTTATAACTTAAAACACTGGTAAGAAAACGTTTTGTTTTTCTTCGGTT